>NC_030684.2:57622142-57924642 GCF_000004195.4 Xenopus tropicalis
TTTGATTCCATTCTAACAATCAGGACCAAATCCTGTGGCAACTGTGTCCATTGCAACGTGAAAGGGATTTGTTAAAATAAATTCTAATTTGTGTCCATATTGGTGCATTACAACAACAGGCATCTTATAATGCACCCACAATTACACTGGAATTCTAGGAGAAAATGCTGAATTGTGCTGCTATCCTCCTTCTCTGTGTATGTTCATTTTTGGACTGTGCAGCAGGAAGAGAAGAGTTTTTTTATTTGAAAAAAGCATTTTAATCCACATCCTGGGTAACATTGACAGGACGGGCAAACACTCAAGACAAACACAAGTGTATATGTCTCAGGGGCAATAGCTTGTGTAGAAGGAAACCCACAAAAAACCTAATATCCCATTTTATGAGAACCTCACTAGTGATGAGAAAATCGCTTTGTCGCTTTGCTATAACACTTGTGAAACAACAAGAACATTTTTGACATGGCAAAAAACCCGCAAAACTCATTTGTAGAGCTACTTTTTGTCGCCTGTGTCTTATTTTTTGTTACCCGCGCCCAATTTTGACGCGTCTGTAACTTTTTTTGACACGCAACAAATTTTTCTGCGGAAAATTTTCGCAGAAGTTTCGAAAAACAATTTGCCAATACATCAATACATAAAAACTCACCCGCATCCTATTCATTCCTATGGGATTTTTGAAAGCACAATTATCAATGGGTAAAAGTTAGAACTCACCATTTGATAAATATGATTCTAACAATCCAGTAGGAATGAATATAATGTGGGTGAGTTTTTATTTATTAAGCTCTTAACTCAAATTTGGATAAATATGCCCATAAGGGGCACATTTATCAAAGTACGATTGTTTCCGAATACAAAAAAATAGTATTTTTTCTAAGTTTTCTTACTGTGCAACTTTTTCGTTAATTTGCGCAACTTTTTCGTACTTTGAGACAATTTGCGCCACAAAATCGTATTTGTTGCACCGAAAGTTTCGGATTCAGGCTAGAACTGCAGAGTGCCATTGAGTCCTATGGGAGGCTTCCAAAAACATGCACAGAAGGATCAAAGTCAGAAAGGTTTTCCCGCTGTTTACGATTGTTCAGATACGAAAATTTCGTGACTTTCAGATCGACAAAAAACAATATTGTTATGACTATTATTTTTTTGGAAGCATATTTGTGAATTTTACCCATTTCGGGATTCAAACTCGTACTTTGATGAATCTGCCTTGAATGAGGATTTATTATATCTTAGTTGAGATCAAGCACAAGGTACTGTTTTATTATTACTGGGAAAAAGAAATTAAATTTATTTAATTATATATTGAGTTTGTTTATTTAAACTGAGTCTATGGGAGATGCCATAATTGAGAGCTTTCTGGATAATGGTTTCCGGATAATGGATTTAAATGGTAAATAATTTCTAATGGATACAGCATTGGGAACTTTCCGGTAAATGCTGGAAATTCTGTGCTTCTCAATGTTTCACTTTTCACTGCTAATTAATATGCACAGTTATGCAGATTTAAATTACCATTTTCTGGAAATACACAGAAACTGAGATTACAGAAATAGAACGAAAGCATAAACAGCATGTAAAGAAGATAATTACTCACACATGCAAAACATGCTATTAAAAATAAGAAAATAATATGCAAAAAAGTTCTCAATTTGTCTACAAACAAAATGCCCAGAATAGATAGAAATAGATTCCTTGATTTAAGATAATGTTTCTCAAGTAAAATTGTTATACTTGGAGCTTAGGTTCTTGGCTGAAAACCACTTCCCTTCATCACAACACATCCCTCCAATGGTGACTATGGTGTTAATGTATTTAAGGGCAGAATAAGCTCCACAACGTATTCAGTAGGTAATAATGTACCTTATGCATAGGCTACTTGAACCTTTTCACAGTAAATATCCATGGCCATACATTACAAACCCATCATATCGTAATGGAGTCTTTGCCCCATCCTCTGCTGCTGTCACTGGGCATTGATCAGCACTTAACATGCAAGTACCGCCAGCAACTTTATGTACAGCGCTTACACTTTTGCTGCATCAGTCACCTGGATCTCATTCATTTATGTCACTTAGAATGTTTGCACAGGATTCTGCTATCTATCACTGCTACATGTTTCAAATTGATAAATTAGCACTGGCAAGATTTCTCCTGTCAATATAGCCTATTAATTCTGACACATCTATATTTCATTTTCTGTATGCCTATTGATGGAACCACAGCTAGGAGCTTTAAATGAGAATTATGCTTCCTTTAGGACTATGCTTCCTTTATTAGCATCAGTACATTTTAAACTCCCCCCCCCCCACCCAGTTCCCCAGTTATGAGCTGAAATCTACCCGTTTACATGCAGTGCTTCCAGTTTACATTTATTCCATTTATCATGCACCTGTCAAAAGAAATAATGTAGGTCATGCAGTTTTCAATTAAGCCAAAGGTCAACAAACTTATAGATGTCCCTGCCATTGGACTCAAAACAATGTGATGGTGATGGATCCAGCCTGAAGTCCAATAAGCTTGAGAATAGAGTGGATGCTAATATGCCCTTCTAGATTATCTAGTTACTATAGCAAGATGACTACATATACACATTTTTCATATTTCTATAATTTTATGAGGTAAGGGGGTCTTAACCAAATGGTGTACATGAAAGAGGGGTTTGAATCCAATAATTCTTAAAAACTACTGCTCATTCCCATAATCATTGCATGCATTGGACAGCCATAAAAATACCTATTGTATATTCTTTTGGAATAATTAGCACATAATTTTTCTGAGAACATTTTGTCATTAAAATTGATTCATTTGAGCATTTCTCTCCCCTCCCACAGTGCAGAACTTGCACAAATTTGTACATGTTATAGTTGATCCTCAAGAGTCATAGATCAGAAACACATGTCTTTACAAAATGCATCAGTTAATTGTGCTCCTCTAGCAAAATCCTGCACTGGAAGGATTATATTTAGTTTTGAAATCTGAAGTGGGGCTAGACATGTTCTCAGTTTCCCAGGTGCCCACAGCCATGTGCTCTTATAAACTTCAGTCTCTCTTTACTGCTGCACTTTAAGTTGGAGTGATGTAACAAGATAACAGTTCCATGACACCTGCATTACTGAAAATGCTCCCATGCCCCACCTAGCGATAAATATGAGAGAAGCACTCAATAGTAAAACACACAATTCCACCCATGACTCCTCCAGTTACATTATATAGGAGAAACAATAGCTCATCTGAATTTAATTGCATTGTGAAGTGCTGGCTTTGTCTAAAAGCACAGGATCAGCCATTATGACCTGAGATGGCTGTCTACACACTAATATTACAGTTAAAAATATATATTTATTGGTTTGAGAATACATTTTTAAATGGTAGAAGGAATTATTTGCAACGCACATAAGTATAATTTGGTAATAAAAACAACACAATAAAAATCTTGACAGAATCCCTATGTGTTCTACACCTTGTAAATAATTCATGGGAATGAGTGCAATGGGTGCAATGTTATTAGTATAAGAAACATTAAGTAGTAAGGTCTTTCTGTATAGCATGTTGAACATATGGTACCTTGCACAGGTGTTACACTCACCTTGTTTTTCTTTGCGGTGGAGTTCTCCTGAGTTCCACTGCAGGGAAGCACAGGATGAAATGCATCCCATTGTACTGAAAGGCGCATGTAAGTGCCAAATGCAGGTGGAACAAAATGATGCATTCGGTGCTTACATGCACCTGTGTTAGTACAACCCAGTAAGAAAGAATGTATTGATATTCAACCTGAGCTCCTCTGTGGTGGAACACAGCAGAACGCCATCGCAGTCGAACCCAGGGTGAAACGCCAGTGTGAACAAGTGTTTAAGCTTGGAAACTTTTGTTGCATTTATTGGAAATAATCCTGCACAGTGTATAAGTACCGGTACTTATTGTGCCTTGTAAAATCAGTATATTGATTTGAGGTTGTCAGACTCATTGTATTATTAAAAATGCAGCTAAATATTTGCTGAGTATTTTACTTGATTAACAGGGAGACTCAGAAAAAGTATTCAAGGTCCTCATCGGTATGCGGATCGCAAGGTAAGAAAGGCTTTGTGCATAGTAATCCATCTTATAAAACATTTATTTTTTCTATGGTACCCATTCTGAGACTTTCAACAGTTTAGAACATCTTTCTTTCCAAAGAATAAAATAGAACGGGGTGATATTTATTTCACATAAGATTAACAATCATATATAATAAATAAATCACGTTCCTGCCCCATAAAGAGCATTGTTTCAATAATCCTTTATTTTTAGAAACCTGCTTTGAAAAGCAGCAGAATAAATCTGTTTCTGAAAAATAAAAAAAACAATATAATAGGGAAATATATGTGTGGGTAATATTATAGTTTGTCTTGAAGTCATTGTTTAAGGCTTTGTTGCATCATCTATTACCAATTCTTCTGGTAAATGTCGCTGTTGTTGTAGAACTAAGCTTTATGGAATACATAAAAATCTTTCAACTTGTTTTACTAAAACAATACCGCTTCAGTGTGAGAAAGCTGCACTGTAATATATCACTGCAATTATAGTTTCACGTGATGCCAAATCTTCCTTTGAATACATAAATCAAGCGAATCAATGAATTCTTATACACAGCGTAGCATTGCATTTGCTTAAACATGTGAAATTGGACAGTGGATACTGCTACATCTTTTTCCTTGCTTTCCCTTTATTGCTTCCACATTGTCCTCCTGTGTAACAGGCTTCCAGCAACGTGCACGACCCTACATCTGTCCCTTTTGTTTATAATCCAGGGCTTTGTCCTTGAGATAGATTATACGCCGTTCTGCAGACAGAATCATGGCTTTACTTTCAATTTTAATATTCGCCACACGCAAATGATTTAAGACAGAATTTAGGTTTTAGGGAGGTGTTTCATGCTGTTTCAGGAGTTTGTTGAACCATAACCTTAAAAATAAATATAGTGGGGTTAATGACCCATTCTGCTTTAAACTTGTTATTGGTAGAATGTGAAATAGTGAAGTGTTAAGTCACAAAAATGTGATATAAATGTTATATTATTAAATCATTTAACAACACAGATTATTCCACTCTTGGGTCCTTTTTATTATGTTTCCAAGAGAGCAGAGTAAACAACCAAGCAACTGAAGCTTGTCCTTTTCACATCCCACTGAGATACATTTTATAAATTAAATTGATACAAAATTTGCTAGATATGGTACACTACTAGTGCCAAAGTAGGGCAAAAGTAATGTGCCCTATAGTGAGCCCTAATCATGCAACTAAAACCACAAAACACACCACTGTATATTAATTGTGCAACAATCTTAATTAGGTCCAATTTTCTTAATAGTATCAAACTCCATGAATGGATAAAATGTTTTTATTCATTCATATATAATGAATATAATGAATACGTGCATATTCCTGTTAAGGGGGGTTTTCTAACTGTTGGGGATCCTATCACCAACAAATAGGGCAACCTTTCTGGCTTGTATGGACCTACCAGGTGCCCACCAGCATAGCTCTCTAGGTATTTGCCATGGTAAGATGGTAGTCCTCAATAAGGTATGGAATATGGTAATATGAAATATGACCATAATAACACCAATGCACAAGAAATTTTGGCAAAACCATCTGTAGTAACTATAACTCCCTTTTAAATATTGGCTAGAAGATGCTGAGCAAAATTCTTGCAGAAAAGCTAAAACTATACTCATGGTGGAAGATTACCAATGTGGCTTTAGAAACAACTGCTCCACAACAGATCAGATGTTCAGAAAGAGAATATAAGTGAAGAAGTGCTGGGAATAAAATGTGACAGTACACCAGCTATTTGTTCACAGTTCACCTGAATTATGAAGGAGTTTGGAGTGCTGCAGAAGCTGATGAGCCTTTTTCAGAAGGTCTACTCAGACATGAGGAGCAATGTTTTAGTTCAGGGACAGTTGTGTGAAAATTTCAAGGTAAAGTAAGACCTCAAGCAAGTGCTTCTCATTAAAATCAAGCTGGAAGCCATTTTAAAGAAGATGCATGTTAACCCTGGAAACACTTTTTTCAACAAGACGTGCCAAACCTGGTCTTCAGAAATGAAATTCAGTGCTTGGTATGTGCTTGGTAACTTTTAGAGAAAATTGCTGTTCCCTTAAAAGGAAGCCAGAAAAGCTTGATTAGGAATGAGCTATGAGAAGAGCAGGTACATGTCAGGACTTGCTGGTGGAAGTGATGGACCGGGATGGCTATACCTGGGTGGCATGATTACGAAAAACAGCAATGGGGCTAGTTGCTACTAGAATACTTTAGCTTCCAAAAGCTACTGATATCTTCTGTTGTGAGAAGACATCTGAAACTACTTCCCTACAATACTATATTTAAACCTCTGGTGACATATGGTGCTTAGACCTGGACTTTCACAATGAAAACCTGTTTAACACCTGAGAGCATGAAATTATGTTAAGATATTTTGAGCTGTCAGTGATAGTGCTTTTCTGCGGTCACTTACAACCATGGACATCAAGCCATATAGACTAAAGTAGCTTGGGCATGTTGAGAGGATAGGCAATGATTGTATTCTGAAGAATGTCCTCTATAACCAGATGGGAAGCCACCACTCAGTGGAACACCCCAGAACCTGGATTAGGATGATAACTCTCAGACTTTGGTAGTGGAATAGGCCAAGGCCCTGCTATGTGTGTAGTGCCAGAAGCGAGAAATGTGTATATTTAAGTTTAACTATCCATACAAAGGCCATACCAGATCAGAGTTTACTAGATTCTGAAGAGTGTGATAAATAATACTGTCTCCTAACAGGTCAAACAGTGAGTCTAGGGTTGCCAGCTGGTAAATTACCAGCAAGGGCCTGGGTCAGTATTCATGGGTAATGTACCTGCTGGTAAATTTTTAATAACCTACAAATCCATTCCTTCCCTGACCCTCTCCGCTGGTGATCACTCCTTATAATCGCAGACCCTCCTCTGTTTCTCCCATTTCTTTGCCCCATCTGCCTATTTACCCACCCAGCCTTCCATTTTTCCACTACATGATACCATCACTTGCCTGCCCCAGACCCAAAGGCCAGTATTATAAAAATGTGCCAAACCTAATTAAGCTTGCCTATTTATCAGACCTCCAGAGACAAAGGCCAAATACATATACTGGAGTAAAGCTCGACACAAAAACACAAAGGAAAAAATAAATATTTATTGATTAAAAAATGTCCCTATATTCCTGTAAAAGGGACATTTTTTAATCAATAAATATTCATTTTGTGTCAAGCTTTACTCCAGTATATGTGTTTGGCCTTTGTCTCTGGAGGTCTGGTGAATTAAAAAGTATAGTAGTAAATAGTGATGAGTGAATTTTTTCACCTGGCATGGATTTGTGGCAAAATTCTGCATTTTACATCTGCTATGTTTTTTCCGAAAACTTGTAGCATCCAAAAGTTTGAAAAAAAAACATTCATTGACTTGTGCGTGTAAAAAAAGTTGTGCACATAAATAAAATGTACTGTGGTAGACATGACGAAAACCATTTGGAGTGAGAAAAATGTCATGCTCGGCTTTTGTGATTTTTATTTGGCAAAGCGAAATGGACAGATTCACTCATCACTAGTAGTAAACGCACTTAATTAAAGGTAATTACTATGCAGCACCACACACTCTCCTAAACTACATACTACTATCTTTTAGAAAACAAAGGGATATAAAATCTTATAATCACTAACATCTATTGCCAGTGGTAGAAACACTGGATTCAGAGTGAACATTCCTTCTTCTTCACATAACAAGATGAAATTTGGTCCAACATGTGTTTAAATAATCTGCAATTGGACTTGTGAGAAAGCAGAGGCAACATTTACAGCCAGTAGCAAAATCTGCTGCCAATCAAGGGCTGATGCTAAATTGGCATGGGAATGGCTGCAGATGTTGCTAAACTTCACTCACAGGTCCGGCATAGGCATATACATGCTCAAGTTGGACAGGAGTTCTTGATCTGCCGTATTGAATAGACACAATTGCTGCTATTGTAAGCACTGAATAATGCTGATTACATGATTATAATTGTAAAAGCAATACTAGGGGGATGGGGCAGATTTGAAATGCAGAGCAAATATATTATTAGATTTAGTAGGCATGGTAGTATGCAAGGATATTTACTTACTGAAGGTGATATTCAAAAGCAGTAAAATTGTGGGAAAATTTGCAGTGCATTTGCAGTAATTCATCACACATCAAGATCACATCAACACATCAACAGATTCTTTTCCCATCTACATATTTTTACTTTATATAATAGTAAGCGAGTAAGTGACAGTGGAAGGTGGCATCTGGATTAATACAGATAAGCTAACACTTTACATTGGATTTCATTTAATCATATTTAAAAGCTTCATCTTGGCCTTTTAAAGGGTTTATTCATGGAACCAGCATATTAAAAGGAGAATGAGACAAGTCGCTGGATTTTATTTTTTGAATTTTGAATTGTTTTGCTGAAACAAATTACAAGTAGTTTGTTCAATTCTAGTTGAAATTCCAAGACACTTTCTGTCGCCATAAGCCTTGGTTTATTTGGAGTAGACTAAAAAAATATCAAAACATCAACTTTCTTCTATACTCAAGGTAAAAAAGCTGGTAGGGACATGTTGGGACTTTGAGTTAGACTAGCATGATAAGTTGCCTACCTCAGATGTAGCTTAGTTTGCCTTAAAATATGAAGAGATAGTGGTCCAGTTAAGCAATAACATGCATTGAAACATGGTCTTATGCTGGCCATACATGTAACATTTTTTCTGTACTTAACAACCAATTTTAGTGCACCAAACGATTCTACTGATCTAACGATCTTTCATCTGACATGAGTCAGAAAACTGATTGGGCAGGTTTAGAAATTTCCATCACTAACAATGAAATGTCCATTGTCCAATCGTTTGCAGGACCAAGCAGGTCGTTACCCTAGCTTCAACTCAATGAAATCACAGGAAATGGTCGTTTTGGTTAATGGACAAATCGTATTTTTTTTATTGCACTATAAGCTTGGTCATAAAATAACTATAAGATCTTTTAAAAATCAACACATATAGGGCCTACTTTACACATAATCACTCGTAATTTTGCCCATTAAAATACTCTTTTGGTCAACTGGTCAAGTAAGTGGATCACAGAGGAGTCATCTTATGTTTGGCCTGCTTAAGGGCTCTGGCACACGGGGAGATTAGTCGCCCGTGACAAATCTCCCGTGTCTCGGGCGACTAATCTCCCCGGATTGCCATCCCACCGGCGATAATGTAAATCGCCGGTGGGATGGCATACGCGGTGGTGCGATTTCAGTGAAATCACATAAGTTTCCTTTCCTCTCGAGGCCGCCGCGTATGCCATCCCACCGGCGATTTACATTTTCGCCAGTGGGATGGCAATCCGGGGAGATTAGTCGTCCGCGAACAGGGAGTTTTGTCGTGGGCGACTAATCTCCCCGTGTGCCAGAGCCCTAAACCTAACAACTTATCCTAGCACATAGACCAGCCCAATGATACGGTAAAATGTGAAGCCATTCAGCTGCAGTTGCTTCCAGTTTGGAGGTCCCTTTGTATATCTCCCTTGTCTAAATGCTGCTTTCATCTGTTAAATGCCCAGAGGCTTATCTTCAGATCAGTTCTACAACAAAACTCCAAATAAACAATAAAATAGTGTTAACACAGACATGCAAGAAAGAACTATAATAGATTACAAATTATCTGCTGCATTTCATGAAATAAAATACCCTATGTACCTAAATTAAATACAAGGCAACTCATTTTTATTGTTGCCATTATAAGGGAGGCATCTATTTTTAATCAGATTGTTAATTTACTCTGCATGAGATTCTTTTTTTTTTAGCACAGAAGGTTAAGAGGACTTCTATTGTTTATCTTCGTATATACACTGTATTTTTTTTTTTTTAAATCAGATGTTCACCTCTGAAAAGGTCTTTATAAATAATCACCTCCCTCTGAATAAAGTTTAGTGAAATGTAAGTACAATGCTTGGAGGAGGAAATCTGCCTTCCTTATTTATTAAGGAAGAATAATAAAAACCTTTTCAACCTTGCAAAATTATATGCAGAACTGAGAGAAACCATAACAAGGATTTTCCTGCAACTTCCAGCATCCCTATTCAGCTGTGAGGTGCAAGGAGTTGTGGGCAGTGGCCTTATACTGTACAAAGAAGTTGCATTACTTGTTTAAGTTTGTTTATTATTAACATTATAAAAGATGCTAATGGTTTTTAATAGTCTTTTGCTAGGTGGGATCCTTTCTTCACTGGTTATTTGGTGAGGAGAGGCTTAGCTAACAAGGTATAACCATGCATCTGTTAAAAGAGAAGGATAGGTATAAACTAAGCCAGCTTTATCAGAAAGATCTATGTAAATACAGCCATAAGCGCTCATAGAAAAGCTGCAATGAGTCCTCTATCAAATAAAACACAGGATTTCTTGTCTCCTTTTTTGTAAACATGTTGTTTGGGTGTCTGACTTCCTCTCTCAGAAAAATCCTTAATTCCCATGGCCAGAGTCAGGCAGTTCTCTCCCCTCTCCTGCTCCCCCCCCCCCATAAGAATGCTAAGAACTCCCTCCTCCTCCCTTAGGAATGTGTGATCTGAGCTATAATGGCTAGACTGCAAGCAGGAAGCCATTTAAAATGGCTGCTGCTATCTTAAGCAAACAGAGAATGGTTTTAGGGCTCTTTACTCAGGTATGGCAATGTTTTCTGCATGACAAATAGAGCATTCTAGGTGGCACTAATGTGGCAAATCTATTGGCAGTAAAATGCCAAAATGGCTTTCCTTCTCCTTTAAAAGGGATCCATGACAATCATTACACTTCTGTGAAAGCTTTTAGACCATTGGTTACAATAAAGTAAAATGAGAAAACTAGGACTGTTCTGGTAACAAATAGCTTCATATAAGCTTTTACTAGAATAGACTGCTCTAACTATTGTGAGATTTAATTATCACATAAACCTAAGGTGCAGCACTCCAGCATTTGGAGGAACAGGGTTCCACTCTGTGTACCTTCATTCTTTAGGTTCTTGAACCCACTCCAGTTCTCACACCAGTATGCACTATACCAGATGGGCAACTAGTCATAAGCAGAGGCAGGTCAAGCCAGCAAGTGACAAGTGGCAGGGGCAAGAGAGCCAAGACTGTGGGTAAACAGAAGAAGTACCTGCCTAGCACCCTCCCCACCATTGCACCCTAGGCAGGGGCCTATTTATTATGCTGTGTAAAATGAAATTCTCAGAAAAAACAGTGTAAAAAGCTGTGTAAAATAAATGTTTGCTGTCCAAACGTCAGATTTTACACTGTTACCGTTACCATTTTACACCGTCCACTTAATAAAGAGCAAATAGAACAATGGCTCATCCTGTGGGGATGTGGGAGTTTTTGTTGAATAGTATGGGGCCCTTTCAGTGAAGCACATTGTCTCTCCTGGGCCCAAGCAAAGAGAATGAAACCACAGACATTGTGATATTAAATCTTTATTAAATATTTATATGTTAGTAGTGCTATACTGTACATACATTAAAACTCCATTGATCTATTCCTGTATTTTGCTATGGCTTTATTCTTCTCTATCCCTCTGCATGAGCCTTTGACTTAATGTAATCTGAATCAAACTAACATGCAAGGCAAACATCTCTTCGAAAGAATACGTGAGTCAGCAAAATGGCAGCAGATAGGTACACCTGCCAGGGCCCTGCACCTGGGGAAATGTTCAAGAGTTTGTTTTACGATCTTGTGCATTACAATCAAATCTCATTGTTGGATAATTAAGCAGGTGGCTGGATTTGAACACTCTTATGGAAAACTGCACGCCATTTAAACCGTTGTTACAAAATGAGAATGCTCCTAAAATCATTAAAATCGAAACCACTTTTCAAATATATAAAATAAATGTCGACATTTATATCTTATAAATAAAAGGGGGCCACGTTATTGGCTAACCAGTTGATTTGCCATGTCAGCTCCTTGGCATAAAAACCCCTTTGGTTGTAAGGTTTTTGTATTATAGAGACAACAGTACAGGATAACAGGAATTCCTCTAGCTTGTTCCTTCTTTTGGCACACCTTTCCCCTATCCCTTCCCAGTTCATTTGCAAAGTATGAAAATAGCTTATGCAAAATGTGCTTAGAAATACGGCTTGCTGGTCCTTCTTGCAGTAACCTGTACTGAGGTCAGAAAACAAAAAAAAAAAAAGTTATTGCAGAAAAGAAACAACTAAATGTTGTGCATGCATTATTGGGATTGTTCACTTCAAATTAAAGGAACCGTAACACCAAAAAATGAAAGAGCTTTAAAGTAATAAAAATATAATGCACTGTTGCCCTGCACTGGTAAAACTGGTGTGTTTGCTACAGTAACACTACTATAATTTATATAATAAGCTGCTCTGTAGCCACGGGGGCAGCCATTCAAGCTGGAAAAAAGGAGAAAAAGCACAGGTTACATAGCAGATAACAGATAAGTTCTGTAGATTACAATAGTGTTTTATCTGTTATCTGCTATGTGCCTGTGCCTTTTCTCCTTTGTATGGCTGCCTCCATGGCTACACAGCAGCTTATTTATATAAATTATAGTAGACTTTCTGAAGTAAACACACAACGTTTACTAGTGCAGGGCAGCAGCACATTATATTTTAGTTACTTTTATACACTTTCATTTTTTGGTGTTACTGTTCCTTTAACTGTTATGATGTAGAGAGTGCTATTTCTGCACTTTTTATTACTTTTTATTATTATATTATTATTATTATTATTATGTTTTTTACATATTTTGCTTTTTGTGCAGCAGCTTTCTAGGTTGGAATTTCAGCAGTTGCCAGGTTGCTAGGGTTCAATTTAACCTAGCAACTAGGTAGTGGTTTAAAAGAGAGGCAAAATTATAAATTGAGGAGGGTCTAAATAGAAAGATAAGTAATAGAACGTAACAATAAAAAAAAGATCACAGCCTCACAGATTAATTTTTTATGGGCTCCGGGGTCAGTGACCCCCATTTAAAAGCTGGAAAGAGTCAGAATAGGTAGGCAAATAATTCAAAAACAACAAAAAAAGTAAAAAAGTAAGACTAATTTAAACGTTGTTCAGAATAGGCCATTGTATGACATACTAAAAGTTAACCAGAAGGTGAACCACCCCTTTAACTGGAATTGAAATTGCACTTTTTTAATGTTTTAATAAACTAGGATTATCAAAATAAAGTATTTCCCTCTAAAAGAAGGAATGAATTTGGAATCTAAGTGCCTGTTGCTCTGAATATTGGTAATGCTTGGTATGTGCATGTGTCCAACCATGATAGAAGCATTTCTACGGTATTTATGCTGTAGCTAGGCAACTTTGGCACATAGGATAAAGAAGGTTCCAATGCATTTGCCTCTGTAACAGTGTCAGGCAATCTAATAAACTCACATTAGCTTACTGTCTGGCTCCGTAAGAACATGGTGGTCTTATGTGCTCCCAGAGTTCCCTATGCAAGCATTGTACATCATTCACAGCTTAGCACAAGCATCTTGTATCTCAGAAGACTGTAAAGCAGCCAAAATCTAAAAGATTCAAAGTCAGTTGTTGGCACAACTCCTTGCCTCCTACAGTTCTTTTTCTTCTACGTATTACTTTAGTATCTGCTAAATCTGGCTTGGTTACACACACCCATGTGAAATGGAGGTAAACTGCTGATAAATATAAGCACCAAGCTTATCTGAAGAAACCAGAATAACATATTCTAAATTAGGCTGGCAACTACAGCAACTCTGTGTACAGTGTGTAATATGCACAAAATACAGAGCCATGAACAAAGGGGACAGTATTCAGACACATTCTGTAAAAATGTGAAGGGACACTACCCAATTTCTTATGCATAGAAGCCTATGGATAGCACCAAGGTTAAATTAAGACTAAGATTAAGTTATAGTACTGGGGGCATGGATGTCATGGATGAATGTGTAACATTACCTATTCAAGTATCCTAGAAAATAACTCGCCATTTTTTTTATTTGACTCTTTATGGTGTTGAAGTAAATAGGTCATTCTTGAGTACAAGGAAAACATGTTTTTGAGTTTTGTATTCTTTGTTACTTTATCTAATAACAATATAAAACTACTAATCCTTATAAAAATAAGAAAAAGAATAAAATACCAAGCTGAATGCATGAAATGGGTTACATCAAAAAATCCATTTTATACATAAATATTGTAGCTGTGTTTTTACTGCAGATGGAGTTTTGGATTTTCTGATAGTCTAGCTCCAAAAAAAAATTGTTTCTGGCCCTGTTAATTGCAGCTTTACTTTTTCAATTACATGGTGATTATAGGTGCTTACATCCCACTTAAATGTACCCAAAAAACAAAAACACCTCAATTTTGTTTTCTCAATTCCTGCAGTTTACACCACTTATTCATATGAGCCCAAAATTAATTTTAATTTTCCCTGAATTTACATGTTTCTGCAATTTACAGTATATACTGTACACTTCTGTGGTCCCCTGAGAAATACAAAGTCAGCGTTGGTCTCTATTTAGTAATTTAACTATTGCTGGTTTTAATGTAGTGTTTGTATAGAGGACTTTCTAATACGAAAACTAAAAATGGCCTATATGGAGCGTGTTGGTATCATCAGACATGCAACACTACATTTGTTTTAGCAATTGTTTCCAGCTCAGTGGTAATTACCACTACTGATACTGAACCACTGATATGAGTATGGGCATGATGGACTAAGGGCAGTTCAGTCCTTATATAAAATGAATCAAATGAAACAGTACTCCAGTCCAAGGAAGGATAGAACCCCTACCAGCTCTCTGTGTCCTGGCAACTATTAGGGTGAAGACACACTACTTTTTCATGGCTATTAAACACCAGAAAATACCCTGCCATAGACAATACTGAGAATTGCCTCTGCTGAAACACATGTAGAGTCAATTATCAGTAAATGATCAGCATTGCCTATTTTAGTAGCCAAGACAAGTAGAAGCTACTAGTAGCTTTATGTGTTTTCACCTTTAGCCTGAATATAGTGTTGGTGGGGTAAGTACTGCCAGCATGGGGACAGCTAAAGCTGGCCATACACGTGGCGATCTGACGATGTTTCGTGCAACCATCGGTCGCACGAAACATCGTCAGATCCGCCACACACCATTCAGGGCTGAATCGGCAGGTAAGGAGGTAGAAACAATAGGATTTCTACCTCCTTCTGCCGATTCAGTGCTGAAGGGAGATTTTGGTCAGGCGCCTTCTATGGCGCCCGATCAAAATTTTCAAACTGGTCCGATCGGCGAGTCGGCCTATATCAGCAGCTTCCTGCGATATCGGTCGACTCGTCGACATACCATACACGCACCGAATATCGTACGAAACGAGGTTTCGTACGATATTATTGGTGCGTGTATGGCCACCTTAAGAAACACTTGTTAGTAAAGAACAATACAATGCTGCATATCTAATTAAACCGACATGTTCCTCATAGTTATAGAAATGTGTTAGTATCACTAAAAAGGTTTATTATAGCTATGGAGCAAATGTCAAAAGCACTTTCCTTGTCTATTTGTTACATATGTATAATAAAATGGGACAAGGATGCAAATATTGTATTGGAGTAAAAATAACCCTAGAAGTGCATGTCTCTATAGATACAGGTCACAATGTACAATTTGTTTCAGAGATCTATTTTCATACAATGTAGCATAACTCAGCATCTGATGGATACAGACTGTACTGCAATGTGATGCAAGGTCAGACTCACTGCACACTGTGATCTATAATGCAGGATTTGCTGTGCCGGGAGTGTGTCACTTCAGACCACTTTCCAGAGGACCAATTCCAGCGAAATGAAGGTGCTTGTGTGTGTATATCTAGTTTTATTGATGAAGTGCTTAAATGCACAAACATTTAGAGGGGTTATGTGTATTTTTCCCAGATATATAAGGGAAATCTGGGTTTTAAGGAAAATCTTTTTCTTGCAGGTCTGAGGCAGGACACAGAGCAGTAAATCTGCCTTCCCCATATATAGGTTACCTCAACTCCCCAAATCATTGAGAAACTTACAGGTACAGATAGAAAGGAAGATGAAAGATTAAAAGGCAAAAAGATAAGGATACTGGTAAAGAGAATAGTCCCTATTTACTTCATACTAAATTAGCTCGGGCTAGATTTTCTGAACTGACAGTTCTAACCTACAAGAAAGAATTTTAATAAGTCTGAAATTTCCTATTCTCTATGTTAGAGTGTGGGGGACATCCATAAGGGTGGCAGTACCCTAAGAAGCCTACTATACAACGGCGGCTTTTTCCGCCCAAAAACATTAGGGTTGAAAGCAAAAATGAGTGAACTGTCAAATCTAATATTAATAAAAACGGCCAGATTTAATGCCTTCTACATTTATGCTAGAGAAGCTGAATTTTGTAAAGCCCAAGAAGTGCCCTGTGTCCAGAGCTGGGTCTTGTAGTAATATGGTGTATGTGTTTAAATGTTTGGCAGCATATAAAAGGCAAAATATATAAATCTTGCACACACAACTGTCTGCATACATACATACATACATAGGCTCTATACATATCATGAGTAAATAAGCAAATTGATTATCTAACTGTTTTGAGAAAAGAATGATACATTAGATATGGGCTGGAACACACTAAACACGCTAAATGAATAATTTGGTAGTAATAAACAATTCAACAAAGTATATAGAAAGATGATTAGTGCTGTCTAATTATTGTTAACCTTTTAGGAGGACACCAGGGACTGTTATTAGGACAACTTTTTGTTTTGGTGTTTTGTTCAGTAACTTTAGGTTTCGTGGTAGAATATTGGTTATCATAGGTAGACTGGTACTCAAAAGTCCAAAGTTTGAACCTCCTTTGAGGAAGTGAGAGTTATTAGTGGTGTTTTGGTTTTTTTTTGGGGGGGGGGTGGTTTGATGGGGTTGAGAAGAATGAGAAATTGGGTAGTTTAAATAGTAGCTTTTGTCTGATAAAATCAGAAAGCTGAGAAGCCATGTGTAAGGTGGATGTTGGATTCCACAGTTAAGGCTCTCCTGATGGGTACCTACTAGAATAGGCACTAATGACTGTCAAGTCACATATTTAAAGGGTACCTTGCCAGTTACGCTTTGGTCACGTGTATATGGAGCATTTGTATATATGTGTCTCAACCCTTTCTCCTTGTAGATTGTAAGCTCTTTTGGGCAGGGCCCTCTTCACCTCTTGTATCGCTTATTGATTGCTTTATATGTTACTCTGTATGTCCAATGTATGAAACCCACTTATTGTACAGCGCTGCGGAATATGTTGGCGCTTTATAAATAAATGTTAATGTAATGTAATATATATATATATATTGGAACTAATTTTTTAGGTGCTATTCCCTTGCATGTAATGATGCAAACCACTGTGGAAACCCTTGAAGTTTAAAAAATACCTACTCTTTATTACTACTGTAAAGAAGGACAAAACCAAATGTCTGGACTGATAGTTATGCCTAGAAAAAATAATTTTCCATTTGTATATCTATATTTACCTTTAACTTGTGCTGAGGACTGTACAATCCCAAACATTGTGCCATCATGAAAGCCTAGTTAAAACTCAAATGTCACTGGTATTTAATTGCAATTCAAAAGGTTAAAGATAGTAAAGTAAGTAAAAGAGTTATTGGGTTAGGGACCCTTTTGTTTGCTGGCCATGCTCATATATACCTTGCTATTGTGAGTGCATAGTGTATACATGAAAAAGAAAACTGAATATCTGGGTATGCTCATTTAGAAAGTCAGTCAATGAAACAGAGTTTGTAACATGAGTAATATGGTTGCATATTGATTCGTGTTGACAAGGCTGTGAACTTGCCTACATCTGGCAGAGTTCATAAATCCTGGCCAGTGGCCCAGTTTATAAAGAAAAAATAACCCAGTTTCGGTTGCCTATTAAAACAAAGGTGGAAGAATTGCCTGATAGTCAATGTGTAGAAAGCAGAAAAAGAAATCTAAATTAAATGTTTGATTTTTTCGCAATATTTTAAAAAGTTGACAATGCAAATTGCTATGCGTATAATTCTAATTTGCTGCTTATGACTAATAGAGTCACAATCACAGCCTGCCTTGAGCCTTAACCATATGCATTTGATACCTGATACAACATTTCCCACTTAGGGTAGCATTTACCTGTTTGAATACAAATATCTGATATCTGGTCACTAGAGCTGGTGCAAACTGTGTGACTTTTTTCCAATAACCCCATGGTCAGGGGCAGTCTGGCAAGAAGAGGGGTTAAACCTACCTAAAGCCTTCCACCAAGCAACCACTGGGGGAGGATTTTTAGTGATCTGTTCACTCAATGCCTGAGCAAGCAAGTTTTGTGTGTTGAAGTGGGGTGCTATGGAAAGTTTATTTCAGTTAGCCAGTAAGTTCCAGCTATCAGTTTTTTTTTTTTGTTTGGGAGGATCCTTGTATCTGCGTTGTCTTGCTTATTGGTTATGATTGTCTATGTTCTAGTTTTTGCCTTCATTTTATCCCTGATACTCCAGTATTGGCCATGCTCCTGACTACACTCCTGTCCACCCCTTAGTAAACCACCCCCTCCCTTGAATATAGTTCTAATAAGCACCTCGAACCTCTAGGGACCCACATTCTGTATTGGTACTACAGGCTCAGCCATTGGGATTCAACGTGTTGTTTCTCAAACCCCCATAGATTCTAGACTAATATACTGAACAATCACATCCTTTGGGCTAATGGGCCTTCTCAGTTCCTGGATATGATGGTATCCTTTCCACTCTGAGTTGTTATATATCTTGGTCTCTGACTTCAGAAGTGATCCCTGAACTTTAAAATGTCTCTTGCATTTTATAATGATACTTGTATGAGAGATGTTTAACCTCTGCAGCCTTGCTACTATAGTAGAATACAACTCTCATCACTGCAGCGCCAAAAGGATTCTGGATAGCTGGAGGGGGGATATGCCTACTTTAAGCAGTTTATTTAGGAAGAGAGACCTACCTCCCTGCTTTGCTGGTGTCCCATACACCCAAACACCAGTCCTAAATGGATCAATATTACAATTTGTTATCCCTTCTTTAACAGTTCTTCTAGGTTCCACGTCTGCCTGCAATGTTGATCAATTCTAGCTTCCCCATAAAACCTTTAATAAAAGATAAAGGGAAATTCATCTTGTAAGTGTCACTTTTAAATTGAATCATCATCTACTTTCGTTTTACAATGAAAAAAAAGGTAAAAGAACATTATTTATCTGTCATAAAACTACAAGAAAGGAGTAAAACGGTCTGTATAACATAAAGACATTAGTTCAAATGATTTAGTGACCTCACTTGAGGAAGATGCAATGAGGAACTAGTTCGCAGGCGCCTTTTTGTTTAAGCCAGTATTTTTCAGATTTTATTCAAGCAATAAAAGGTAGGAGCTTTGTATTCATTCAGAGACAGCCTGTAATCATCTGTCATTCTCTAGATAAATATAAGCATGTTTACTGCTTTCTAATAGTGCCTCTTCTTATTCCAATTTAGGCTATAGAAAAGCACTTGCATTAAAAATATACACTCAGCACTGAGTAAGCCATTAAAGTGACAGCCTTGCTGCATAAAGGTATAACAAAGAACCAACATTTCTGCACAGGAAGAGTTTCTGCAACATATTGTAGCATGTTTCTTCAGTGCAAAGCTGCTCAGAACGGCTTTCAGTAACCAGAATAACTGATTATTTCTAGATGTGGGACCTAAGATTATATTTCTTTCACTATGGTAGGTTTCATGGTCCATTCAAAAAACTGATATATGTGACATTCATATTTAGTTGCAACAATATATGAGCATGTGGAAATACTTGTATACATTCTCTTAAAGAGGAACTCTCAGTTTAATGGAGTGTTAATATGAATTTATCTTTTTTCTTATTGCTTTTTAAATATTAATATATTTTAAGTGGAATCTTTTAACCTAACTATTCTTCCCCACTGTTATAAACACTGGGAAAATTTGCACCTGGGCTGTAACCCATAGCAACCAACCAGTGATTAGCTTTTTCTAACCAGCTGCAAGTTAAACAATGAGATGAAACATCTGATTGGTTGCCATGGATTACTGCCCAGGTGCAAATTTGTCCAGTGTTTATAAATGATCCCCAGTACTAAGTTTGCCCTGGTGCAGTAGGCTATAGCAACCATTCAGCAGATAGTATTTGTGCTTTAAATTATGTTTTATGAAGGCTTTATAGATAACAATAATTTGAACGTTAACATTTAATTGATTTGATGCAGAGCAATATAGGTACACACTCCTTTACAAAGAGATATTACTCTTGAGATGGCACCCTATCAATAAATATTACCAGCTCTCTATGGTGAATCATCACTGTTCAATCATCAGCTTTTTAAAGGTATGGCCAGTCAATTCAACTAATCTTCATAATTTATTTTGTATGGTTTATAAATTATTAGCCTTCTTATTCTGTTTGTTCTGTCCTGAAGTTAAAAATCCCTGGTTCTTAGCCATCTATATTCATCAGTAACAGCTAAAAATGTACCCCTTATTTCCTATACTGGGGGTAAAGTTTTACCAGTGCAATACCCATAGCAGCCAAATATTTGGCTTTGTTATTCTGGGCAGTGATCTGACCAGTTTTGCTTCACTGAAAAATGTGCTAAATGTATTGAAGTCAAGGGCGTTTTTTCCACACAAAATTCATTGGTCAATGGGCATTTTTATCTCACGACAACATTAGTTGTGGTTTCTTAGAAATATTTGCTGATGACAAAACACATACAATCTCTGCAAATCTATGCCTGGCAAAAAATTTTGCTCATCACTGATTCTGAGTACATAGACATGGACATAGACCAACTTGTCCCATTTGTACTATATATACAGAATTGTTTCTGAATGGACTCAATTTGACTGCCAGTATTTGAAGGTAAGTTAGCCAGTGATCTTCTCAAACACTACAGAAGGCCGTACATTCAAAAATCAAACCAGTGGATCTATGTTTTCAGGCCAAACACTTGGAAAACAACAATGAGTATGCAATTGCTGGGGCAAGATGGAATTCTTAAACCTGCCTTATCAACACCTGCCCCATTTTTGGCCAGATATTGGTCGGTCAGGCCCCTTGGAGGGCCCCATACAGGGGCAGATACATGGGCAGCTGCCGACTTGGTCTGAATGGCCTGAATCTGTGGCTTAAATTTGCCCATGTATGGCCACCTTAAGTCTGTACACAGCTTTTGCGCAGTAGACAGGTCAACACAGTAGACAGATGAAAGCTACATGGTTGCTAGATGGTTGCTACAGAATACTGCCTATGTTTAGGAGGAAGATCATATTAACACATACATTATATTATTTCAATGTTAAACATATAACAGATATAATAATTCTTAGCTGTTATGTCACATTTCTTTCCATTTCCAGGCCCTTACATCCTTGCATTGCCCCAGGCCCCCAATCATATAATGCATGCTCTGCTCAGCACCTTGCTTTACTTTCTTATCAGCTTCTGCAAACCACTTGTACAGCACTATGGAATGTTTTGCTCTATATGAGAATGGTTATACTTACAACATTAATTAACACATTGTCAGAGAGATTTACAACGTAATGCAAAAACGTCTGCTGTCAGACTAGTAGCAGCCTCTGTGATATAAAGGAGCTACATTGCCTTGCTACATGGAAATGTCGACTTAATGAGCATTCCCATGCGGTGGCTTATGTGCGGTGGTGGCAAGCTGCCTTTCAGTCCCTGCTCAACTCCCACTTGGTCTGTGCTTGATGATATTTTGTCAGTGTGAAACACAGATTACCAAATGGATTAAACTCTTGGACACTGCAACACCTAAGAAAACATACAGGATACTTTTTGTCCTCCAGAATCTTTTTCTACCTTTTAAGCTTGTGGGAGTTTAAATCTTCCCATGCTGACACACAGCTTTGCTTTTTCCTTTCTCTCCCTTACAGTGACTTGCTATGAATTTCATGCAGTCCTTTCAGCTTGTTGTTATTTACTGACCTCAACTTCTCCTTGAAATGGTTCATTTACAATGGTCTATTTCTTTCTCCTAGGCACTTAAAAGAAAAATAAAATATAAAATGCAAGTTATTTAATATACATAAAACCTGCAAAATATTTATTTGAAAGCCTTACTAACTCTTTTGATGATATTTCAGATACAGACTAAATCCAATATAATAGCTATTGCAAAGCATGTATGCAAACCAAAGCTGAGAGCACACAAATTGAGTGGCACTGTCAATGCTACATTTCTGAGATCTAGAACAATAAATAGCTAAAATTGCTAACATTGTTCTTCTACACAGTGTTCTTCAAACATTTATTCTAGGGAACAAGCAGAATGAAAGCCATTTTTCACAACTCTTGCACTTCATGCACTTGAATAAGGGCAATAGTATATAAGTGTGTGTGGGGGGGAGGTTACCGTCCATGTTTTTTACCTTCAATGTTTTCTTCCCAACCTCCATCTGTGCTGGAATGACATTTTTACACCTCATACTAGAGGCACAAATGACAAAGGAAAAGGTGATGTCTGGGCATAAAAGATTGCACTTTACACCTTGTTTGCACTTGTCACTCTGCACCCTGTCTCTGCCTCTAAACTTTAAGTTCAATAAAATACTCCAAAGTGCCCTCTTCTGCTTTAGACTTAGCAATGAGGTCTTATGAGGAAAAGAAAAGAAAGAAAAAAAAATATAGTGTAATACTGTTATTGCTTCACAAAGTGCACTCTCATGTGCTTTTTAACACCAGTGATGACTTTTACTTATATCGCCCTTTTGTGCCCAGTTGTGATATCCCTTTCCGATTGCCAATCTACTTACAGACCCCCTTTGGTTTATATGGCATCCAATTGGTTCACTTGTAGCTCACGACTCTCTGCTTTCCCACCTCTTAGTTTCAGACAGTGTTAGGAACCACTTCACATAGGTAAATTTCCAACTTTAGCAACTTTAGGTTAATTCCACGACCTTTCCGTTTCCCTTCCCCTTCTGTGCACTTACTGTGGAATAAATGCATACGCCATATGTGTAAAAACGTAAATACCTTAATACAAATAAAACTTCCCAATACACTCACAGAGTATAGGATGCACGTAAGAGTCACTGGTATGGATCAAGTGACTGCTCCTTTTTTTTGCCCTGTTCACGATCTGCAGTGTCGTTCCTGGGTTCAGCAGTCCTGCCCTGTATAGTGCTCCTCTCTGTGTCCTCTCTCACCGCTGACGCATTTCGCCACTTCAGGCTTCCTCCTGAGAGATCTAAACTTTAAGGTTCTCATGATCTGTAATGGAAATCTATCTAGATTGCTGACATGTTGGATGAGTAAAGGTGGCCATAAACGGCAGATTTAAGCTGCTGATTCTGGCCCTTCAGACCAATTTGGAAGCTTATCTGTCAGTATATGAGGCCCTTCGATGGGCCTACCCAATCGATATCTGGCAAAAAATTGCGCAGATGTTGATCGGGCAAGGTCTGATTTTCCTGTCAGGCCGAGGACCACATCGACTTGTTGGTGTGGTCTTTTCTTTTGTTGTTGTAATCCGATCATTTGGCCCT
This sequence comes from Xenopus tropicalis, assembly GCF_000004195.4. Taxonomy (NCBI): domain Eukaryota; kingdom Metazoa; phylum Chordata; class Amphibia; order Anura; family Pipidae; genus Xenopus; species Xenopus tropicalis. The sequence goes on from NC_030684.2 coordinate 57,645,734, forward strand.
TGAATTAACCTGATATCACCCACCTTAGTTGGGCATATGGGGGGAAAAGATCCACATATCTGGTGCCTTCAACAGACAAGCGGATCTTATAATATATGGTCAGCTTTAGCGAAATAATAGTACAACAGATTGGCTTACCTTAACATCACAGCTATCAAAATAAGCAGTGATTTGTTATTCTGCAGTTTATTTGGTATTTCAGGCCATAATATTCATCATGCCTTGTACAAAATCTATTTTGTAAAAAACCAGCATATTTTTCTTACATGTATCGAATATTTTACAAGCAAATCAAAAAGTCTTCCACAAAATTACACATGTTCCATTTGCTATGTGACTGTCATAATCTTTAGTTAGTTATATACAGTAGGTGACCTTTTTATAATTAAACGGTTTAAGAGGGAAATGATGCAGAGAGATTTAGATAAACATAGCATTACTTACTTGCAGCCGCACAGCATACTAATATGTAGTCAATTAGATAAGCCATTTACAATCTTCCCCATTTGTGAATGACACCCAGGTGCAAAGCTGTCACATAACCAACATGGCAGGCATAAGGTGAAAAATATTGCCTCCATACAATATCTAGAATCCATGCAGTCTAAAAGGCTATCAGTACAATTAGAGTATGCTGTACCTCTGAGGGTTACTTGTCAAATAAAGAAAAATGTTAATGACCACATTTGGCCTGCAGGATGATCAAAATGGATGAAAAATATAAAGAGTTGTGTGTTGGAGAAACACCCTTTGTAATTTTAGCAGATGGGAAGGACCATAGATCATATTCAAGTATCTGGTAATCAACAACTTACAAAAATACAAATTAAAACTAAAAAGTCGCTTACATGTTGCCTATCCCTGTTTTATTAAGATGGTTGCCCTGTATTTTCTCCAGATTAATTCACCACACCTACTTTGGCTTGACAAGTTACAGAGATCCCATTCTCTTCATTACCTGGTTTTGGAATGAGCATTAAAAATAACGTTTCTCTCATACTGAGCTTTTGGGTATTTGTTATGTAGAATAGAGAAGGGTAAAACTGTTTCATATTATAAGGGTAGTTATGGCATACCTGCACTATCCGCTCATAAGTCTCTTTTGTGCAGATCATCACATTATCATCAGTGTCATCATGGTAAAGCAGACGGAGGCTTGGCTCCTCAGTATAAACATTTTCATCCAAAATGGAACCATGGGCCTAAAAAATAAAGTCATGTTACCAACTATAATAGCAATAACAAGTAGTAAATGTCACAAATCTGTTTACTGAAAAAAGTAAGTAGGAAGAACTAAAGCGATGTCTCAAAGGGGCCTGTTACCCTATAAAATAATTCCAAATTATTTTCTATTGTGCTAGTCAGGCAAAATAAACTTCATTTACTTTACTTTTATACAAATTCTGTTTTCTTCAGAAATGGAATGGAATGGAATTCACAATCACAGCAAGCATGCAGGTGCCATTTTGCATCATCATCCCAAAATCTTGAGTATGCACCAGAATGGGGGACCTAATGCCCATGCACAAACTACACAATCATAGACAGTGAGGAGGGAGAAGTGCAATGACATCTAGGAAGTGAAAGTAATTGCCTGCCCAGAGGCATAGAGGTAGTGCAGGCAATATATGATTGACGGCATTTACTTTTATAACAGGTATAGATGTTTTAACAAAATAAAATCATTTGAAAAGCACTTTTAGGGGCACATTTACTAAGCCACGAACGGGCCGAATGCGTCCGATTGCGTTTTTTTCGTAATGATCGGTATTTTGCGATTTTTTCGGAAAATTAACGCAACTTTTTCGTTACCAATACGATTTTTGCGAAAAAACGCAAGTTTTTCGTAGCCATTCCGAAAGTTGCGATTTTTTCGTAGCGTTAAAACTTGCGCAAAACGCTGCGCCTTTTAAGTTTTAATGCTACGAAAAAAGCGCAACTTTTCGCGCAAGTTTTAACGCTACGAAAAAATCGCAACTTTCGGAATGGCTACGAAAAACTCGCGTTTTTTCGCAAAAATCGTATTGGTAACGAAAAAGACGCGATAATTTCCGAAAAGTCGTAAAGGTGGCGAAAAAATCGCAAAAAATACGAAAAAGTCGCAAAATGTTCGTTTTCAAATCGGATTTTTCCAATTCGGACTCGGATTTGACCCATAGTAAATGTGCCCCCTAGAGTACAGGTTTATATTGTATGGGTGACAGGAATTCATTAAAGTTAATGTAAGCACATGTTGGTACCCAGAACATGTTACTTTGATTTTTATCAATGTTTTTATATAATGGGTGAGTTGTTTCAAGTCTGATGATATGGCTGTATATATGGGCGGAGGGAACCCGTCTTTAGATGCAATGTTCCCTCTAATGAAACAAATATTGACTTACAATGAAAAAGTGTTATTTATCTGTAGAATAAAAACTAAATACTGCCCACACTGAAAATGTCAATGTAGTCATATATTGTCTTACAATTATTTTGTGAAGCTTCAGTGTTCATTTAAAGTTCCCAAGGTCCATCCTGCAAGGATATATTGATTTATATATGAGATGGTTGAATTTAATATTCTGGCAGTGGATGTTGTATCTGCTGCAAGTCATTTGAAAACATTCCCTGCTTTCACACTTCAGTATAAGAAAGTGTTTTATCAAAAGGCAGTATTAAAGAATTCCTCTTTTAGACTTAGATTTTCTAATACCTTTCTGTATGTATGCTTTTATGAGCTTTGGCTTGAAGCTAAGTCAAATATTACACAAATAGATATGAACATAAATGTATTGTTTTTTATCTAAATAAACCTTAAAATTAATAAATACTAAAACTGTATCTTACATTGGGATTGGAGGAAACACAGGTGAACAACAATATAGTAAGATCAGTATAATATAATAACAGTCATTGTTTTACAGACATATTCACCCAGCCAGCATGCATCCAAAGGCCATTTTTGGAGGAACATGTTCAAAAAAACCCATAAGAATAACATTTTATCAGTTGTCCAGCAAATCTGGAGTATGTACTGATGCCATTTACATTAACAAAACTGGAACAGTCTACTGTGTATTTCATGCCTGAATGTCATATGCATTATAGTTAACTGAATATTTATTGTACTTAATATTTTCCCTACAGTCCAGGTCACAGGAACGCCGATCAGTAATGTTCTGTCATTACGTATTCATTATAAATTAGCTGCCACGAGGAAGGGAAAATGCTTGATGCTTAATGATATAAAGTATTGCAGTCATGAAGCTGTTCTGACCTTTTCAATATTCTTTAACTTCTTGACAATCCTTGTGTCATCACAGATATTGTTGGCTTTTCCAATAAAGGCAGAGGACAACAGAGCAGAACTGCAGGTTCTAAGACTTTAAAGCACCAAGTATTCATTGTATACTGTGGACAAATGAAATTGCTTTTTAGGTGAAGTTGCCATTAATAAAGGTTACCATGAATGACACTGGTTGTTATAATACAACAAGCAAATAGAGGACTGGGGGAGGTATCGTATGCAAAATTCACAGTAAAGCCCTGTCAAGGTGGAGGATCACCATGCTTTTATACAATTACATCCAATGAGCTTCCTTTACTATACGTGAAACCCAAAGCTTTAAATATAAGTTTTAAGAAACATCAGTACTGACCAAAAATCTTGGTACATTCTTCCTCATCCAAGATGCAACTGTGGGTATGAATCATAACTGTCTTCCATTTCTGCTTAAAATGTATTTGTTTAGAATTTTGGCTTGAGAGTTGGCTAAGTACTGATTAAAATCACCAGTAAAGCATCTTATCCTTATTGAGATAGTGTTTTTAGGTTTATTTGTGAAGTGTTATGGAAATGCTTGCTTGGACAGCTAATGAAATAATTTAGTTTCTTGTGTTGATAAAATATAGTTATGTGGCATGGCCCTAAAGAATTCATTATATTAACTGTTATCAGTGCTGTTATATGGCCCAGATGTCCTTTATAATATACAGCTGCTTTTTCAGAACAAGTACCCCAGTATTTATTCTGCCCATACATTAATGTGAAGGAGCATCTGCATATATTTTAGTAGAAACAATTAGGACCGGATACATTTATAGTTATAAATCTCCCACTTGTTATGTAGTATGACGTGGTTCCATTTTATGCCTGTTATACAAGGCCAGACTTATTACTTTAACCCCAAAAAGTTATAAATGCTCTTGATCAGGGGTCCCCAAACTTTTTTTACCCATGAGCAACATTTAAATGTAAGAAATGTTGGGGAGCAACACAAGCATGAAAATATGTCCACTTTTATAGATCTTGTCTTGCATAGATTACTTATTAAAGAAGTTGTTACATTTTAATTGTATTAACTCTTTTTATAGGTTAAATTTGCTTTATGTAAATTAAAAATACTTTTAAAACCCTTAATTTCTTGTATGTAATTTGTGATTTCTTACATTTGATTTGTAAAGTGAGAGTTTGTCATGGTTGCAGATGAGAATATAATACCATAGATGATCACACTGTACAAAAGAGTAAAGCAATATAGAAAAATAAATTGACATTATTACAATAGTCCAGAAATCTCAAAATGCCTCAGACCTTCATCCCTATCTCTATAGAATCTGCGTCCTTGTTAGGAAGCTATATAGTACAAGTACCGTAGGTTCTATGTTTCAGGGTTCTGTATAAGTCAATAGGATGTTGACTAGCAACATGCTGGCCTAGAACATTGGTGGATAAGGGGTTAAGATCAAATGGTTAATGCACGCCTATAAAAAAAAAAAGGAATGGCAGATAGTATGTTTAACATATAATGCTCTTTATATAGTAGATGTTTACAAAACAATTTTCACATTTCCAATATATACATACCATCAATTGGCCTAAACACAGTGAATCAGAAAAATTAAGAAAGGTTAAGATAACCCTAACAAGTTTATCAGGAGCTTACATATATTTTACATATACATATGAATTAGTCATGTAAAGTAATTGCCAGGAACGAGATTTAAACTTTCTTTATTCATTTGACCTTGTGTACTATGCATTCTGAATGAAAAGTCTATAGATCATTTATTCTTTAGTAAGTGATCTATGAAAAAATTTTTCAAAAAGGAATAAGATCTGCAATATTTAGACTTGTAGTTTCCCCAGACCAATACAAAGACTCAGATCTACTTGACAGTAAGGATGGTGACACACAGCTAATATCCAAAAGCATCACCTGTTCTTCATGCTGGGGATAGTGTTTAAACAGTGGCATAACTAGTTTCAATACACTGCAATATATACTGAGAGTGCTTATCCTTCAGTTTCCCACTGGCCCAGTTTCTATATCTCCACGCCCTGCTGGCAGTAGTATAGTCTATAGTCTGTATTTATGCTTTCACACCCAAAAGCTTGTCATACATTAATTACCGGTTTAATTTGGATTTTCTGTCCTATGAGCATGTATGAAACATTTTACCGGGAATGGTGTATTTGTGTCCTGGAATTTGTCCAGTAACATAAACAAGTGTGTTTTTGTTTCTTCAAATTTTCATGCTTAGTTTCTGATGAAAAGAAAGGAAAATAACCACACAGATTATTGACTTGGAAAGTAAATGTGATCAACAAGACTAGAATGCCAGCTTGACTACTCTAGCTCTTGTTCAAGCCATCTGTACACAATTCATGCTTTGCTATTCAAAAGACTGAAAATCAATACGTACGATCAGAATCAATGGGCTGAAATAGTTTAAGTGGCAGGCTTCTGCTGTAACTGAACTCTAGCTGTAACGCAGTCTTTCTATAATTCCCATTTGCAATGCTGCTTTCACCTATTGTCATGTTACAGACATCAAAATTATATTATTTATTGTAGCTTAAAGTCTACTTTTAGCTTCTTTTGTGGGTGCAGAACAAATTACTGGGTGGAATCACTTATCTTTATCTTTTAGGGATGCCAAATCCATAGGGGTCATTCAGTCCTCGTATTTGAGTAAGACAAAGTCAGAGAATGCAAGTGAGTTCTTTAACTTGCTTGTATTGTTTGGCATTGATTGCTTTTTTCCCCTGCATTTTTCCCAGTATCAGGTTTTCTTAATACAATAAAAAGCTCACAGGTTTTGGTGTGTAAAGTCTGGGGCTCTCATTGCTCCCTGCCTTTTGCATCATTTCAACTCTGCACAAATGGAAAGCATGAAAGATACCATGGGCGTCCACAGAAAACTTTCCAGGTAAAGTAAAACCAACCTGCTTTTCTAGACTAAACCTGTATAGGTGCCAAGATTGTAGGAATTAAATGTATTAGTTGCATATAACTTACATAATTGTAAAACTGGGGGGGGGGGCTGTTTAAGAGAGTAAATATCATGAAAATCTTTTGGCCATGTGCAATTTGTAAACACACCCCTAAATAACACGCCTATTTAACCAAAGCATACCCCAGACTTGCCATTATAATTACTACAGAAAATGGATAATGGGCATAATAACCAGATGAACCAGTAAAATCACTAGGGAAATAATTCACCAGGCATGGATGGTGAATTTACATGTTTCGCCATTGGCGGATTTTTGTGCTAAATGTGGTGTGCCACAAATAATTGTCGCCCGCGCCTAAAAAATGTTGCTCGCATGGAAACATTTTCTCCCGCGTTGAAAAAAATTGTGACGAACATAAACAAAATGTCGCACATCAAAAAAATGACACACACAACAATTTTTTTTTTGACCTGTGTCATTTGCTAATTTTTCTCCGTTTCACGGATCTTTTCAAAGATTCACAAATTTTTCGGCGAAATGGGACAGATCTGCTCATCACGTATAATCACTACAAGCATATTAAATGAATAATCTGCATATTAACCCTGGAAGAGCAAGAAAAAACACTAAATATAGTAGATACTGGGCATTTTAACCCCAGATGTGCCAGTATACTACAGATAATGGAGACCAGCATATAAAATACAGACGTGCCACTGTAATCACTGTAGAAGGATCACTAAAAATGCCCAGTGAGCATTCCACTAACTCTAGAATAATGTTTACTGTGGCAAGCCAAAAATCTTTCCGGGCTGGGCCTTTCCTGTTGTGCTTGCATAATTTTTCTCCTTACATATCTTTTTAGACTACTAGTTTTCTCTTGAAGGGGATGTCAAAAATCATAATCCTTGTGTGTGTTTTTTAGACCAAATAAAATAAATTCTCTACAATTTCATAATTAGAAGCCTTTGTATTTTGCATCTTATGCTATTCCCCTGAAATAAGCTCTGATCACAGCTCCTGGAAACCTACAGGGCCAGTGGCTAGCCTGATGTGAAAAAAGGCAGGGGACTGATCTGTACCAGACTTGAAAAAAAAACAAAGGCAGGGACTGTCTCACACCAGACTTGACAAAAAAAAGAAAAAGACTGCCTAAAAATCTGTGTGACGGAAATGCAGGCACTAGTGACCCCCCCCCCCCTTACCCCTATTCCAGGCGCCCATGCAAGATGCAGCTTCTAAAACTCCTGGGCACTCTGATCCTTGCAGGGACAGCTGACTCTTGAACATTAATAGGGACAGCAAAAGTAATTTTAGATATTGCCTCAGTTTGTCTAGTCAGCAGCTCAATGAACCACTGGCATAAGCCAACTACTTGATGGTCACATATTTTTTAACAAATTTGGCAAAGTTTTAGTAGTGCTCAACTACTATGCAAAAATCTGAAATTATTGGTGAAAAAATTATAGGTGAAAAATAAAAAAAAACTGGCAAAAAAAAAAAATCCTTATTGATTCACAGAATCTTCAATAAAAATTTACATTTCACACCTTAATAAATATTCCCTTAGTGTGTAACTAGCATTCATGTTTACCCAAAAACATAAACTTTCAGTTAGCACTGTTGAACCTCATTAACCAGTTTGCTGCCCAGTCCCACAATTTATTCAAATCACTGTGCAAAGTGGAAACATTCTGGTTAGACCCCATTTAATATCATCAGCAAACACAGAAGCAGTACTTTTGGTACAGTGAATGATTTAAAAGCAATTTACCAAGGAGACAATCCTGAGGTACTCAACTAACAACTCTGGTTCAAATAGAAAATGTCCTGTTTATGACCACTTTTTGTAATCTGTTTTTGGTGGTTTTTTTACCAGTTCTCTATTCAAGTACAAAATGTATATAAAGTACATACACCTCAATCCCAAGACTTTGTTTTTGCTCCCCCTCTCATGGAAGACAATTTGATTTGCCCAGTACAATTCTTTGCACATAACTCTGTGCTGGCACATACTTAAAGTGTATCTTTTTGGCATTTATTCCAATATTATGTCTCTTCATGCAAAAGATTTCCTACCACTGATGTCAAACCATTAGGCCTATAATTCCTTGACTGAAAACCATCCTTTTTTGTGATTAATGGCACTTTACCATATGTGTATGCAACACTGTTCTTTTACAGGTGTCTACTGTAGGTATTGCTGATAAATGAAAGGGTGTAATACTAATGATTGTTTGGGCATTTGCTGTGTGCCTTGGGACATGTCCTCCGGGTATCCTTTTGTTAGCTATATCAGTGAAGCGCTTATTATTCAGGGAAAATAATGTTCTTCCTATTTTTTATCATTCTTCCTTATTGATAACATCAGGTTTTTAATTTTACCGACTGTATGACAACCCTATTAGTAAAACACATATTCAGATATCTGTTGGAGCCTGAATTAGGGATAAAACGCAATGCCATACTGTTTAAAAGACAGCAAATACAATATTAATCCGATCTAACTGAGAAGTAGAAAAAAAGAGTATACTAAACTCTCAAAGCTGTGACCTTACTACCCCATCCAGAAAGTTCCCAGACACCACAATAGCCTACAACATAGGAATCCAATATACAAGGCTTGCATGATACAAATCCCAACACTGAAGCTTGAAAAAGGTATTATGTAGCTGCCAAGCACACGGCATGAAATGCCAAAGATGTTAGTTCTGTATGAAGACACAATGAGGAATACAGAAGATAGAAAATACACTGCTTAAATATTGAATGAAATATTACAATGGAAGCTTATCTGTTAGCTGGATTAATCTGAATTGTTGTAGACAGCAACAGTTATTTGAAACTATCTTACTGCCTGCTTTCTCTGGTATTGGAAGGAAGCACAAGGTATATTATATAGGATGTTAATCAAAGTTTTATAGATAAATGAAAACGTTAGAAATATCTATGCAGCAGTTAATTTGATTAGTGTTTCTACTTGGTCTAGCTTTGGGATAATAATATTGTCATCCAATCAGAACAAATGACACCCAAATATAACATTCGTGCAAGTGCAGAATCCTACCGAGAAATACACAATACAGAATTTCTTCATTTTGATGTTCAATATTTCTTGTGTTTTATTGTTTATATATTGCTGTAAATGTTATGTACAATACCTATTACAGTTGGGATTTAGTATGCATTTAAGTACTGTATGTCTTTGTGTATGAAAACCAAGTGGAAAGATAGAACCAGTAAACAAGTATTTTGGAAGGGTTACTATCTCTATGCCAGTGATATGCAAGACAAAATAAAAGCAAAATTACAATTTAGGTTTGCGATATATCTAAGACCAAGTTGCTTCATATAAGTCATTATTAGTATTTACTTGTATATATTGAAATATTTACAGGACTAATCACGGCCAAAGATTTTTGTGATACATTGCAAACCCAATACCATTCCCAGTTTAACATATAACCTGAATGACCAACACAGCTTTGGCCCTATCCCATCTATTTTTTGGCAAATAAAACCTCTTTTTAGACAGGGCCATAAATATTATTATTAATGACAATTATCTATAAAGCATCAATATATTTCACAGCTCTATTCAACAGAAGGATGTTCATTGAACTCACAGGTGTAAATACAGATGTTACAGAATGCCCTCTTTATTAGAGTTTAAAATCTAAAAGAACAAGGTGAATGTGAAAGCCACGGTGTAAAGTTGACAAAGTGAAAGACTGAGTATTTCACTTTTGCAGTGGGCAGTTACTTATAAGGTAGGTAGGAAGGGTAGATATAGTTTATGGTTTGGTAAAGTTGTGTTATTTTAAGTGTAATTGTAGGTTGTAATTGCTAGGTGGCCTACTTTCCTACATTTTCAAAACCAACATGATGTGGCTATGGATAAAGGGACTGCTGCCAGGTGGGATCAGTGAACTATAACCATGGGCACTTAATCACGGCCTCACGTCTTTTCTGCAGCAAGTAACATTTGCTTACCAGCTGCTGTGCCAGCTCCATCTCATTTGGGTTTGTAATAAAGGAGCACAGAATTATCCCTTTACCTGGCAACATTAACCTGACAAGACCACATATCAAGATGCCCTAATGTTCATATCCTTGAATCCCTGAATTCTGCACACTTCCTGCTAAACCCTTTATTATTGTACTGAAATGGTAATGTTAACAGATAAATACACCTTATGTACATAGTAGATATAAAACTTAGAGGCTGCTAGAAAAGAGTGACCATTAGCATAGCTTTCCCTTTAGACCTTAGTCAGATAAGAACCCCTAGGTAAGATGAGCTTACGGCATCTCCATTACCAGCTTTGCCTTTGGGTGCCCTTCATTTGTCTGGGACGGAAGACCACTTTTTTTTAGAGTTATAAGCTAGCTTTATATTGGGGTTTTTTTTTTAATTATAGTACCTATGTAAGGTTGATTTTATCACATATGGCGTCTGTAATGTCACACAATTAATAGCTGTGTTAAAGTCTATACATTAGTAGGTAGCTATCATTTTTGGTCAGAAATACAGTACTTGTGTGACAGGAAACAGGAAAGTTCATAATGTTCTCTCGACTCCTGTGTACGGCTGTGAAATGTGAACCCACAGCAGCTGCTCTAATCTTTGTCTTGCATTTCATTCATATTTGCATATTAAGTATGTCATGCCTGTGTGGGTGATAAAAGGATTGCAGCACATTGTAATGAACAGGCAATAATACAATGCGTGTTTATGGATGGACATTATTTTGCATACGCGATACTGTAGTTAGAAGGCAGTCATCATAAATTGTACATATCTCGCACAAAAAAGATCTATGATAGTCTATCTTTGGCCTGTAGCAACTGAGAAATATTGCATTTGAGTAATTGAGACTCATGTGAGCAGGGAGTGACAATGAGGTCTATTCATGAAGAATTCTGGCACAGTAGACAGCATAGCTATGCAGATTTAAAAATTGACACTACTTCAGCCTTCAGGGAAAAATTACGCAGCTGACAGATGCCTAAACCCTATTTATCTGGCATTCTGTGTGCATAGTAGTGATCGCGCTACACTGTAGCAAATATGAAATAACTAGACAGTCATTTTCAGATGGTTAATGGCATACCAAGATTATAAATACTAATATTTAAATACTACTAATATTGGGATACACAATCATGCTGGGGCAAATCCAATTCCATTATGCAGAAATGACACAATCTATCTGAATTTATTAATTTAAGGCTAATCTTTATTTGTAACAAGTAAAATCAACATATGGAAGTACAAGACATGTTGAAAAAGCACGGCATTTAGTACTGTTTTGTTTCATTCTTTAAAGTTTATACTCCACAACTGCAGTCTACATTAATTTGTCCCCTTGAAGAACAGTTTCTGCTTTACTAAGACATTCGGATGAATACTTTATCCATATGAAAATTCTTTGCACAGTCATACATCTTATTTGTTTCATTTAATTCATTTTCCAGGGAGCTGTGCAAATTGAAGCAGTATTTTATATAGATTTATTTCATCTGAAGGTTACTGAGGTTATGTCTCCTCTCAAGTTTTATATCTGTTTAAAATATATGCTTGGCTGGGTGTGGTTGTGGTACTGTCACATACATTATCATCCTCCTTATAACTATAGGATTGTTTCAGAGGGCATAGTCCCCTGTAAGAGGGAAAGGTTACCAACCAAAGAAATACTTAAACAGGTAGCATGATATTATTGTAAATATGACCTTAATATGGTAATGTACAAGGCACACTTTACATAGTTACATAATTAAGTTGGGTTGAAAAAAGACCAAAGTCCATCAAGCTCAACCCCTCAAAATGAATTTTAATCTGCAACATTCCTTACAACCTCTGTGGCTTCCCCCAACACATAAGAACCATATAAAGATGACAGATTACAAAACATATTACAACTCATGTAATATTACTGGACCAGCCCCCGCCCCAAATAAATATCTAGGCTCCCACTCCACTGCCCTTGGCTGCCCCCCCCCTCCCTCTTCTGCACATCTTTAGCTGGCCCATTCTGCACTGCATGCCTGTACACTGCTCTGACTGGTTGCAGTTGAACATAATGTTCACCTTTAAGCTTAAAAGTTTGGAAGGATGAAAGCACCACCATAAAGCAAAATGAGGAGATCAATATCACAGCTACACTAAGGGGCCCATTTACTTACTCACGAACGGGCCGAATGCGTCCGATTGCGTTTTTTTCGTAATGATCGGTATTTTGCGATTTTTTCGGAAAATTGTCGCGACTTTTTCGTTACCTATACGATTTTTGCGAAAAAACGCGAGTTTTTCGTAGCCATTCCGAAAGTTGCAATTTTTTCGTAGCGTTAAAACTTGCGCAAAAAGTTGCGATTTTTTCGTAGTGTTAAAACTTGCGCAAAACGTCGCGCCTTTTAAGTTTTAACGCTACGAAAAAAGCGCAACTTTTCGCGCAAGTTTTAACGCTACGAAAAAATCGCAACTTTCGGAATGGCTACGAAAAACTCGCGTTTTTTCGCGCAAATCGTATTGGTAACGAAAAAGTCGCGATAATTTCTGAAAAGTCGTAAAGGCGCCGAAAAAAATCGCAAAAAATACGAAAAAGTCGCAAAATGTTCGTTTTCCAATCGGAATTTTTCCAATTCGGATTCGAATTCGTGGGTTAGTAAATCAGCCCCTAAATATCATGTGTTCATATTGTAATATATAGCAATATGCAGGTCAAGATATTGCACAACAATTGTGAAAGTCAGTCAGTACACAGAACAGGGACATTGTCCCAGTTTTACCACCACATATATATATTTCAGCAACTAGACTTTGCCGTTTCTCCCTGTTTGGTACTTCTCTTGTACTGTTTTCTAATGTGCTTCCAGCCAGCTGCTTCTCAGTTCTCACGCTTCTTTCAGTCACAGATCAACCTCTCAACTGTCTCTGAGCAACTGTTTCAATGCATGGGTATCTTTTATACATGGTTGTAAGGAGTGGGATAATTTATGTTAGATAAACACTGTCATTTATACTTTAGCCACCAGGTGGTGCAGTGAGAGAGGAAAGTCCCCAGGAGAGGTTACATAAGAGAGAGTACAGATTACTACTTCCTTTTTAGCTGAAAACAAGTGAATGATGCCAAGGATTCTGAGGCCTCACACCCCAGCCAGGTACCAACTCAGAGTAGGGAAGTTAGAGAGGGTTAGTGAGCAGTTAGTAAGGCGAGCAGCCAAGGCTCCAACAAGGAGATATAGAGGGACCTGTGTCCCAGTGGTTCCTTGCCCAGATAGTAAACCAGTGGAACAGGGACTAGGCTAAGTAGGGCTTACACAAGGTTGACCCCGGTGCTGAAAGTCTGTAATGAGGTACAGTGTCCCTGAAGAGAAGAATGGAGCAGGGAAGTCGGCGTCAGGCTGAGGCCTAGACCATGTCACTTTTTAGCTTATTGTAATGGAGACCAGTGGGAGGTGATAACTTTGCCAAGAACATTTTTATTTATTGGTGTTACCTATAGATCAGTACATATGTATACTGCACTATGTAGTGAATTTGGGAAGAGCAACACTAGCTTTCTGTATTTCTTTTGTTTATGTACGTAGGTCTGTACAAGAGCGGTAGATCAAAGCATTTGCTCCATTTATTAGGATGGATCTCAAGGTATGGAGATGCTTTTAACCTTTTATCTGATTTTGATATCCTCTAAAATCTTGTGGCCATCTTCAGCAATTGTCAACAACTGATTATTTACCTTTATTATTCTACTTACACCAAACCAATTACTGACTGATGTTGTTTGGCCTTCCTAACTCATTTCAGTGTGAATAAACATTTTTATTTTATTTATTAACTAGCTGCTGCTTGACATAGAAAAGTTGTCTAGTTTAATGCCTACAAGCCCATTTATATTACAAATGTATCTTTAAGTTTCTTCTTCAGTTTATATATATTTTTATTTGCCCCAATTTCACATCAGATTTCCATCCCCAGTTCTCTTGGATAGATATGTAATGAATGGATATCTTTACCTGCAATACTTACCTTACATAATTTAGTATTGTCAGAAAAAAAAATGATACTTTACTTTCCAGACCTACTTCCAGGTCATTAATAAATAAACTGAAAAAGTACCTGTGTGTATTTTGAGTCACAAATGAGAAAAGAACATATACTCAGGTTTCTAGAAAGTTGTTAATTGAAAAACAGTCTAGCAGGTGGCAACTTTTCCACTAGCAGCTATAAGTAAATAAATCCATTTTTTGAGTTATTTCCATGAATACAGTATGAGTATCATCCTATGCATGGCTAATATTTATGATTAAAGATATTTTCCATATAAAGACTTTGACAGGTCGAGTCAGCAAAATGCAATAACCTGAAGCACAGCCGATGTAGAGAAAACTAGACACATGTAATTATGTTTATAAATGCCTTCATATTTTTGTCAGGCAGGACACAATACTGCAGTGCACATAGAAAGATGAAAAGTAAATTAGCAAATAATCAAAAAATCCAGTCATGAACTAAGAACTGAAGGTAACATTTCAATGACATTGGAAAAAATCTTTTAAAACAAGATGTACAGGGAACCGATATGTATAGTCCTAAAACTGAAAGAAATGGTTACAATATCAACAAATAGATAAACAGCTCCACAATTTGATTGAACCCAAGCAGAATTTTAAATCTCTGGCTACACATATACAACCATGTGTGCTGATAGAGTCTATAACTGACCAATCCCTAGTCCCTAAAAGGATGATTGGATAGGAATTGCTGCTGCAAGACCGTGAGCAGAATGTGGTACCATTGTTTAAAAAGTCACCAAAAGCTCACCAAAATCTGTAGATATAGGTATAAGGCCAGCCTTTTTACCCAGAAAATGACGATTTGTTATTCTGTTCTCTTTATATCTGCTTAATGAGTCCCTTTGGTTTCTCCAGTTAAGCAGGTTGCAGCAAATCTAAGTGGAGCATTTAATAACGTTGTTTTGTTTTCTTTCACAATTTGTGTTTTTTTGTGCTAAAACTCACATTTTTCATGTAAAAAAGTAAAAAAAAATGTAAAGTGTAAAAGCCACAAAGAACACTAATACAAACTGCCATCTAGTATAAGTCAGTGGGAGTTGCCCTAGGCAAACTGTAACAACCTTTATTTCATTTGTGATTTTAGAGGTTTTTGGGTGTTGTTGTTGTTTTTAAGTCCACCAAAGATTCGTTGGAAAAACCACAAAAAATTCTGTTTTTTGTGTTCTTTTCGCTTTCATTTTGTTTGTGCTTTTTCAACTCAGATTTTTATCACCCCGATAAATTCTTTGCATACTGACGATCTACCAAAGACTCCTCGCTCACACCGCTCCCTCTCCCATGTGTGCACGAAGGTGTGCATGCGCGGAGATGTCGTGGAGTGGGGGAGTGTGGTGCACCAGGCATGCAGATGTTGTGGAGGGGGGAAAGCACCATGAAATGAATGGCAGGGGTAAGAGATCCAGGACTAGGGGTTGGCAAAAGGCTTAAATGTCTAGCACCCCTCACTGCTGCACCCAAGGCAGGTCCCTCTTCTGCCTACCTCTAGTTCCAGCCCTGCCTACAATGTGCACATTTCTCCCTTCTACTTTCAGACCCTGTTAGAAGTTTGTCAAGTTCTGCTCAATGAATAAAATAAAAATGAGAACCTATTTAAGCTTTTATTCCTGTTTATGTTTCAATTCATTATGATGATAGCATGTGCGTATCCCGTTTGTGTTCTGTTAAGAACTGGCTTGGTAGTCAGGCTATCTCTGCAGAGAAACCAATTCCTTGGGCCTCAGCTAAGTTGCAGATTGAGGTGTAGAATCCTAAATCTGCTGTTGAGTGAGAATCTTCTTTTCTAGGTTACAATGGAAACATCGGTCAGCATCTGTCCTAATGGGCAACACCTAGAAATCACCAGAAGGGAGAAAGAGTGCCTTTTACATTGTTAAAGCATTCCATTTTTAGCAATCTGAGTTATCAAGTATATTATGTTTTCCCTTAAGAAACACATCTAAATACATATTTGCTTTAAAAGCCATTATGACTAGTGACTATACTGACCCTGTATAGAATACAAATTTATGTGTCCTGAGGAAAACATGAAAATCAATAAGGGGTAAACAAGGCTGTTTCAGAAGGTTTTTGGAACATATGATAGCTGCACCCGCTTAATCTGTGCATACACTATTGTATTTATAGGAGATGTAATTAAAGCTTAGCTGTGCGTTGGTCATGTGAATTTTATTAGCATACCTAAATCTAATAGGAAATGTTTGTACAGGACTTTTTAGATGACGTAGGATTGATCCATATCCTTACATTTGTACTACAGCCCAGGGAAGACATAAATGTCTATCATTGATTTTCTCGGCTATAACAAATGAGATATTTCTTTGCACTTGATATCTAGGCTAACATAATTAAGGATAGGAGTATTCCTAGCACATTGATTAATTAGATCTAATATGGAAAGGAACAAGAAAATAAGTAGCGCGCATGGTATGAAACACAGCAGGCTCAGACTTTGTGCCTGGGAGCTGTTTCCAGAAAATAATGATTAAAGAGGAAATTAGCATTATTTTCTATTTAATGCACAGGTCATGAGTGGTAACTTCACAAGTTAATTTTGATTTGTGCTTAGATTAAGTTTTAAGCATTAACACCAAAATAAGACCAAGGCTGGGACATGTGAGACATTTAATGGCTATTCTCGACTACAAACGCAAGTCTGGTGCACACAAATGGACTCTGTGTTCATCACCAATCATAAAAGGTACTTGTGCCCAAACATGTTTCTTGCACTTTACTGTAGCTGTCCTGAGCACCAATGCAACCACCAACCCCCTTTGATGAATAGCGTGCAAGTGTGCCTAATGATGCTAGGGAACCCTGGAGCTACTGCAATCCTAGACATGAAGGTAATTCTATGGTTCCTACAGTGGGTTGCTTCTATATTCACAATCACAACAGACTTGTGAAAGTGACTCTATCCCCACTCTAAAAATTGCACTTGATTCACAAAAATTCACACATGCAACAGAGTGCATTTTGGAACACAACACAAAATTGTGGTGGATGCAGTTTGGCACCCAGGCGCAATGCTGCTGGATTGCAGGTGAAAACGCTGCAATGTGGGAAAATAATTTGGCAAATTTCTTCTACAAAACCTACATATGGTTTTTGATGTTTTTGGTTGAATTAAACACAGCATAGTTAATTCTTCAGCATTCATGGAATTTGATGGAATTAGCTTGCTTGTAATAATTATGTTGTGTTGTTTTGATTTATTTACTTTTATGTGGCTTAACACTAGGGTGCCCTTAAACAGCTATTCTGCTAATCCATAGGTACTCAATAAAATGATGTGTCCTATGATGCCACTTAGCCTCTCTATGTGAGGTGTAGATCATTCTTTTGTCTTGTCCAAATATGCCATTTTCTTTCTGTTTCACATACAAAGCACTTTCCTCTAATTATCCATACAGGATATGAGCGTAGCATTTTTATGCAACCCTGCAAAAACCATAATGCTGCTAGACAGCATATTTTAAGGCAATACAGCAGGTAGTGTTTCCCATCTAAAAAAAACTATCATTTAGATATTGCATTAGAAACATATAAGAAGCATATTACATTTATTTATCTATTTAAATATACAGCTGCAATATATGGAAAGCACACATTAAAACCAGAGCAATCAGCTTTTTTTTTTAATATGGTTTGGTAACGGTTTATTATTGTTGAAATATGAAAAATCACTTTGTTGCAATACAGCAGAAATAGTAATTTATTTTAATGGCAAATAAGGTACAGGTATGGGATCTGTTATCTGTCTCTCATAGACTCAATTTTAATAAAATAATTAGCTTTTTCTCTATCATAGTAAAACAGTAGCTTGTACTTGATCCCAACTAAGATATAATTAATCCTTATGGAGGTAAAACAATTCTATTGAGTTTATTTAATGTTTAGATGATTTTTTAGTAGGCAAAGTATGGTGATCCACTTTAGAAAAAGACCCCTTATCTGAAAAACCCCAGGTTCCAAGCATTCTGGATAACAGATCAATCTGCAACCTGTGTAGTCAAGCAAAAATTATGTTGGGGCTCTATCATTCCAAGATTACTAGCCAATAAACATTTAGGGGCAAATTTACTTACTCACGAACGGGCCGAATGTGTCCGATTGCGTTTTTTTCGTAATGATCGGTATTTGGCGATTTTTCGGAAAATTGTCGCGACTTTTTCGTTGCCATTCCGAATGTTGCGCAAAATCTGGCGATTTTTTCGTAGCGTTAAAACTTGCGCGAAAAGTAGCGCCTTTTCGGTAGCCATTCCGAAAGTTGCGCAAAATGTTGCGATTTTTTCGTAGCGTTAAAACTTGCGCGAAAAGTCGCGCCTTTTCCGCAGCTTTCGCGCCGAGTATGAAACATTCGGATTCATTCAAGCTTCAGTATGGTGACTTTTCTTTGGCCAGGTTGGAGCTGCAGGGTGCCATTGAGTCCTATGGGAGGCTTCCAAAATCATGCTAAGTCTGAAAGTTTCGCCCGCCGCTTACGAGCGCTCAATACGAAAAAGTTGCGACAAGATACGAGCGAATCGTAATGGCTACGAAAAACTCACGTTTTTTCACGCAAGTCGCAATGGCTACGAAAAACTCACGTTTTTTCACGCAAATCGTATTGGTAACGAAAAAGTCGCGACAATTTCCGAAAAGTCGTAAAGGTGCTGAAAAGATCGCAAAAAATAAGAAAAAGTCGCAAAATGTTCGTTTTCCAATCGGAATTTTTCCAATTCGGATTCGAATTCGTGTCTTAGTAAATCAGCCCCCTAGTAGTGGAAAGTCTAAGCTAGCTTTACTCTACTGGATTTAAGGTGGCCATACACGGGCCGACTATAGCTGCCGATATCGGTCCCTTGGACCGATTCGGCAGCTAATCGGCCCGTGTATGGGGAGAGCAGATCGGCCTGGCCGACCAATATCTGGCCTGAAATTGGCCAGATCTCGATCGGCCAGGTTAGAAAATCTGGTCGGATCGGGGACCGCATCGGCTCGTTGATGCGGTCCTCGATCCGACTGCCCCATTGCCGCCCACATAATCCGATCGTCTGGCCCCAGGGCCAAACGATCGGATTATTATTTTTTTTACCTAAATGGTCCCCGATATCGCCCACCCGTAGGTGGGGATATCGGGGGAAGATCCGCTCGCTTGGCGACATCGCCAAGCGAGCGGATCTGCTCGTGTATGGCCACCTTTACTGTCTGAATCCCCTTAGATTAAAGCTGAAATATTGCCACAATTACTCAGCCCAGGTGTCTCTCTACTGAATATCTTACCCTAGATTTGTATGTATGCTTCTGTGTGAGTTTTGCAATATTTTTTCATTCTTCTCACTTGTTAGGGTGAAGACACACAGAGCTACTTGTAGCAGCTACTTGTCATGGCTACTAAAATAGACAATGCTGATCATTTACTGATAATTGTCTCTACGGGTGTTTTAGCAGAGTGAGTTCTGAGTATTGTTTATGACAAGGTATTTTCACAGCTACTAAAATAGACAATGCTGATCATTTACTGATAATTGTCTCTACATGTGTTTTATCAGAGGCAATTCTCAGTATTGTTTATGGCAGGTAGCTGCTACTAAGTAGCTCCGTGTGTCTGTGTGAACAGGTTTTCATTTGGAATAAAATGGACTCATCTAAAGAAGGTAAGAAAAGCTTCTGTCACCTTGTCATATGGATTTTGGAGCTTTAGATTACTCTAGCTCTTTTAGGTGAGAGCATAGTAACACAGTAGACACTGTAGATGGTTTATTACATTTCTCTAAATGTGGTTTTTCATGAGGGTATGGAAAGGAATTGATTATGAACAAACTTCTCTAGCAAGCGTGTGTAGAATCTATTCCTACAGGTCATCTTAGATTTCAGATTCTACCATAGCCCTAGAAAGCAATAGGAAGTTGCCTTTGGGAAAAAGCACTCCTACTCACTCATGTTTGCTTAAATTATTTCAACATTTCAGAGGCGGCTAATTATATAAGGTTATAGTAAAACCACATCCTGGCCTTTTGGATTGAAACTGATTTTTAAATATTTGTGCAAACAACTAAAAAAAGTTTTTGTGTCATAGATGATGTCTAAAAATGAGGCTTTAACAGTTCCCTTTCTGCTGTGCATCACTGTCTTTGGGGAGTTAATTATGTTTATACAGTCTAAGATAGTCATTGAAGATGGCCTTTAAAAGTAAAACACATATACCGTTAAGTGGTTGACTCAATAATATCATAATTTGCCCCTTTAACCTGCAAACGTGGCATATTTGCTGAGGAATAAAAATGAGGTTAATCAGCATATCTTTGACATTTTAAGAAAACATTTAAAAGGTTTATCTTTGTTTCTGTGCCCACTATAAAGACATAGAATCAATACATTTTAAGTATTTATACATTCACGGACCTATATTTTTCCATTTTAATTAAAGCTTTCACTTGGTGGCATTATGCCCTTTTCGTTGGATGTGTACATTTTACAGATATCCATGTATAAATCTAAATTTCACCTGCTACAGTGAATCTGTACAGTTTCGGTAAATGGTAATGGGAATGTGTTATTCAGAACCAGCTATAAACATATATCTTGGCGGTCATTTTCTTCCTAAATCACAAGAGAATTACTGCATTAGTTATGCCTGTGTAAGCAGTATTACCAAGAAGCAAAGTTGTATTTTGGAAGGAATAGTGAGCTCTGTAAAAGCATTTTAGAATATAGTGGCAAATTACTAAAGCACTTACTTATGAGAAACTATAGCCAACATACATCTTGTTGTATTTCATGGGAAATTGTATCATATGTGCAAATGCCCAAAAGGAGTTTTAATGTCTTTATTTGCCAAAGGCATTAACCCCATGTTATGATAACTTATTATTTGCATAATGTGTTCCTACTGAACAGAATACCATATCACATGACGCATAGTTTAAGGAAAATGGCATAAAACTGTTTATCGACTGTGCTATAGGAATCTGCATGAGCTGATCAAATGCCAGCAAAAACTTTATTAAACTAGCCCATCCCCAGAAGTCTTACTCTCACCAAGATCTTCCATGACCATTAACATTTCTCCTTGATTTTGTTTTCCATTTTACTTTTTAATTTGTACTGTGGATAAAAACCTTGTTTTTTTTCAGTCTACTTCACCACAGTATCAAAGGTAAACTTAGTGGTTTTTGCAAGCTTAGAGTTGACTTCAGGGCAGGCCTGTTTGGTTGGTGGTTTGAGCGTGGTGCTGGAAAAGAGGACTAGGCAGCAGGTAGGGAGATGAGACAGGACTGGGGAGAGGAAAGCTATAAGTAGGAAGCAATAAGCAATAATAGTAAAACAGTGATCAGGAATCAAGCAATGGCAAGTCACTACATGGTTGGAATTTATCTTGTTGATTGTGTTTCTACAGCGTCTTTATTATAACTGCCAATAATTGAAAATTCTCATGCAACTGGAGTGATAAAAGTTTCAATTTAAATAAAAGTGATTTGACCAGTAATTTAAATGGATTTTAAAAACCAGGCTGGTGAGAATGTGAACTTTAGACTTGGTCCCACAATGGCAGAGCTGCTAAAGAATGCACCATTCCAGGGTAAGGGATTTGAGGGAAACCTTTTCCCTTAAAAAGTGCCTGACAGGCTGCATCATACCAGCTGGGTTTTTAGTTATTGTTATAATTTTTGGGTGATCCTGCATGGAAGATGGACAGTCAGTTAACATGTATCAGTTCAGTTTTATACAAGAAAATCAATAAAGTGATCTGGCAGCTTTTGGCAAGAGTGTATCTGCCTGAAACTGGAGGTGACCATGGGGCTGCAATTCCTTTTACATAAAACCATACACTGTGATTTCCATGGACAGATGTTTTTTATTACAGAAAGATACTTTATTTAATGAAAGAGGCTACAATATATCCATGTTGCTGATTATCATAAAAGATAACAGGTATGCATCCATCAAGTGCATTAGTGACTCATTATACATAAAAACCTTTAGCTTATATTATATATATATTTACTGTAGATAAAATACACGTTTGATATTTACATGGTACCAAATTATATTGTATAAAAACCTTTAATAGCGGATATCAACAAGTATAACAATGTTATCAAGGTATGTGTTTAAGAATATAATGGTGCTGAGAAGATACAAGCCAGTAGTGCTATGGGGTGAGAGAATTTGATTTGGTTTGATATTATTGGACAGTAGAATTACTTGAGGTATAATGGCAAAAATTATGTGGGTGTATTGGTGCTTTTACAGATGTAGATGGACACTGGACAAGTATAATTAAGCAGAGAACATAGTAACATAGTAACATAGTAACATAGTAACATAGTAACATAGTAACATAGTAAGTTGGGTTGAAAAAAGACATACGTCCATCAAGTTCAACCATAATGTCTATATATAACCTGCCTAACTACTAGTTGATCCAGAGGAAGGCAAAAAACCCCATCTGAAGCCTCTCTAATTTGCCACAGAGGGGAAAAAATTCCTTCCTGACTCCAAGATGGCAATCGGACCAGTCCCTGGATCAACTAGTACTAAGAGCTATCTCCCATAACCCTGTATTCCCTCACTTGCTAAGAATCCATCCAGCCCCTTCTTAAAGTTATATAATGTATCAGCCAGCACGACTGATTCGGGGAGGGAATTCCACAACTTCACAGCTCTCACTGTAAAAAATCCTTTCCGAATGTTTAAATGGAACCTCCCTTCTTCTAAACGGAGTGGGTGCCCTCGTGTCCGTTGGAAGGACCTACTGGTAAATAAAACATTAGAAAGGTTATTATATGATCCCTTTATATATTTTTACATAGTTATCATGTCACCTCTTAAGCGCCTCTTCTCCAGTGTAAACAGACCCAACTTGGCCAGTCTTTCTTCATAACTGAGACTTTCCATACCCTTTACCAGCTTAGTTGCCCTTCTCTGGACCCTCTCTAACTCAATAATGTCCCGTTTGAGCACTGGAGACCAAAACTGAACAGCATATTCTAGATGGGGCCTTACCAGCGCTCTGTAAAGGGGAAGAATAACCCCCTCCTCCCGTGAATCTATACCCCTTTTAATACAGCTCAAAACCTTGTTTGCCCTTGCAGCTGCTGCCTGGCATTGCTTGCTACAGCCAAGTTTATTATCTACAAGGACTCCAAGGTCCTTCTCCATTATGGATTTGCCTAGTGCAGTCCCATTAAGGGTATACGGGGCTTGCATGTTTTTACATCCCAGGTGCATGACCTTACATTTATCCACATTAAATCTCATCTGCCACTTAGCTGCCCAGATTGCCAGTTGGTCAAGATCCTGCTGCAGGGATGTCACATCCTGGATAGAATTGACTGGTCTGCAGAGTTTTGTGTCATCTGCAAACACTGATACATTACTCATAATACCCTCCCCTAAGTCATTTATGAACAAATTAAACAAAAGTGGACCCAGTACAGAACCCTGAGGGACCCCACTGAGGACCTTATTCCAAGTAGAGAATGTACCATTAACAACCACCCTCTGTACCCGATCCTGTAGCCAGTTTTCTATCCATGTGCAAACGGCTTCACTAAGACCAATAGACCTTAGCTTAGAAAGCAGTCGTTTGTGGGGAACGGTATCAAATGCTTTCGCAAAATCCAAATAGATGATATCTACTGCATCCCCACTGTCCAGCTTCTTACTTACCTCATCATAAAAAGCAATTAAATTGGTCTGACATGACCTGTCCTTCATAAAGCCATGCTGATTACTGCTCATAATGGCATTCTCCACTACATAATTTTGAATGTGATCCCTTAACAAGCCTTCAAATAACTTGCCCACCACGGATGTCAAACTTACAGGCCTATAATTGCCAGGCTGAGATCTTACTCCCTTTTTAAATATGGGAATGACATTCGCCTTCTTCCAATCCCTAGGTACCATACCTGATGAAAGAGAGTCTGAGAATATCAGAAACAAGGGCCACTGCAATTCTGCCCCTAGCTCTCTCAGTACCCGAGGGTGTATTCCATCTGGCCCAGGTGCCTTGTTTACATTTATCGTGTGTAACCCTTTAAGCACCATATCCTGTGCCAACCACTGTGTAGTTGGAGCTGAGGCAACAGTGCAGCTATTGGGTGGGACTTGGCCCACTGGCTCCTCTACTGTATACACAGAAGAAAAGAACTGGTTAAGCACATCTGCCTTTTCTGTATCCGCTGTAACCATATTGTTATTATAACTCAATGGGGCCACACCCTCAACCTGCATCTTTTTACTATTAATATACTTAAAAAACTTTTTGGGATTAGTCTTGGCCTCGGCCGCGATGCGCTCCTCATTTTCTATCTTTGCCTTCCGGATTGCTGTTTTACAACACTTGTTATAGTGTTTAAAATCATTAAACGCAGCTACTGTCCCCTCTGACTTATATTTCTTAAAAGCTTTCCTTTTTCTCCCTATTAACTTCTTTACCTCAGAGTTAAGCCACATAGGGTGATTCTTAACACTTCTACTTTTTCTTATTAATGGAATAAATTGAGAACAGTAATGATTTAATATCATTTTAAATGACAACCATTTCTGCTCTGTGTTTTTATCAGAAAACATAATGCCCCAATCTATGCCCTGAAGCGCTGCCCTTAAGGAGCTAAAATTTGCCTTCCTAAAATTCAGTGTCTTTGTTGCCCCCGTGTAAATTTGTTTCCTGCACCAAACATTAAATGAAATAACATTATGGTCACTATTACCCAGGGGTTCAACCACTTGCACATTTGCTATACGTTCTGGGTCATTAGAGATCACTAGATCTAGTATAGCATGGTTCCTGGTTGGCTCCTCAACAACTTGTGACATAAAGTTGTCATGCAGCAAGTTTATAAACTTGTTCCCATTTACTGTCCTGGCAGTACTATTGCCCCAGTCAATATCAGGGTAATTAAAATCCCCCATTATTATCACTTGCCCCAAACTAGCAGCCTTTTCTTTTTGCAACAGGAGCTGGGCCTCCTCCTCTTCGCTTACATTAGGGGGTCTATAGCATACCCCTACAATTAGTTTGGTAGATTCCTTACTATCTGTGAGAAGCTCAACCCATAAGGATTCAGCTCCCTCTGTTAACCCCATCACTTCCTCCCTAATATTTGCTTTTAATTCCTGCTTAATGAACAGACACACTCCTCCTCCTTTTCTATTGCCCCTGTCCCTCCGAAACAATGTATACCCCCCAATATTAACTGCCCAGTCATGAGACTCATTCAACCAAGTTTCAGCAACTCCAATCACATCATATTTCCGCTCCAACGCCAGCACCTCCAGCTCTCCCATTTTACCAGTCAGACTCCTTGCATTGGTAAACATACATTTAATACTGGTTCCGGCGTGAGAATGACGTGTAAACAACTTATGGGCCTCCCTGCCATTATCAGTATCCCGAAGCAAGTCTCCTCCCCCATTTTCCCTTACTATGCCCACTACCTCATCTATCCTGTCTACCACAGAATTTCCCTCTGCACCCTCCCCCCCCACTCCTAGTTTAAAATCTCCTCCAACCCTCTAGCCATCTTTTCCCCCAAACACTGGTCACACTTTCAACACTCTAAATAAATGCCCTACTACAGGATAATACTGTGGATTGGTTGGATAGATTTTAGATGTGTATCTCTTACCTTGTGCTAGTATGTAATTTACCCACAATTCCATGAGTAAAGGTTGCCTATCCCTTATCAAGTCTGTTTGACTGGACACATTAACACAAAAAGAATACAAAGATTTTATCCCTGGGCTCCTTGCTCAACCTTACAAGCAATTAGTGTCAATCAAACATGCTACCAATATGAAAGTCTAGGATGCTGTTTATTAACATTATGATAGCGTTTTCACCACAGATGTTAATTATTAAAGGTTACCAGCTGTTAACCCCAGAAAAAGACACTACTATTTTAATACTTTCAAATTAAAATAATTGTGATTGGGTTGTTTTACAATCAATAAAAAAAATGTATTGCCTTTGGGATTGGACTTTTTTGTTTTTAATAAATGCAGTCTTTTAAATAAATCAAACTCTACTTATAACCAGTCCCTGAGAAAAAAAATTGAATTCAGTAAATTTCATAGTGCATTATTTAGATGGTTTATAGATTGAGCAAAGCCATTAATGGCTGGTCATAAAACAATGCTGTGAATGGTTGCTTGAGCAAGTTTGACATTTGAGTATTTCTTTGTGATAATATTCCTGCACACTGAGAAACTGAGAGGAGAGCAGTGACTCTTGTTTCATGATTGACTTCTTCATGGTGTTTAGCTTGGTGAAATTTCAATTACTTACTCCTGGCTGTGATTCAATATAGACCAGACACGGGAAAGAGAGAAAAGCTTGACCAGCTAAAGTGCATGTTGGGGGAAGTGTTGATTTACACATTCTCTTAAAGAGCAAGGACTCACCGTCGGTCACAAAGTTGGTCTTGACATGCATCATTAACTATTAATAGGGAATCGTTATATTGCAGATCCATCATCCTCGGTTTTCGTGACCGTGTGTCTACATGCCTTGCTAATTAACTATAAGCTGCTTCCAGATGCATTTGAGTGCCAATCATTTATTACCAATTTACATAAGTAAGGAATACTGTTGGTAATAAGGCAATATTACCATATTCCCCAAATCATATGCAGTCAAAGACCCTGCCTTAAATATACTGAGCCTATCTAATCTTGTTAAATAGAGGAGGTAGAATGCTGTTCTTAAGTATTTGTTGCTTTCTCATTATGTTTTGTTCACTTCTACATTTAGAATTAATCTAAGAAGAGGTGAATAAATGGATTGTTTGCATACTTTATTTCACATTTTATTTCCTGTGTTTTAGATTCTACACTCGCTTAACTCACTTTATTTTATAGAACTGCCGGGTATGTACAAATCACAAGGGAACATAAATTCTGGCAGTGGAATATGTATGAGTTTATTATATTACTTGCCTTAAGGTTTTCAATGATTGTATTAAATGGGCAAACCAAAACACAGCTGCGTAGGCTCTGTAATTGTCTTTTACAGTACAGTGTTGAAATGAGCAAGGTTTTTGATGTGAATGGTGGGTCTTTACCAGTAAGGTGACAATTTATTATCACTCATCCATCCTCTTAGTGTCAGTAGGAATGTAAATAACAAAGAGATATATCAGCTATTTAGGTCTCTTCTTAGATTTCTTCACTTGCCTCCACTTAACTGTAGGTGTGAAATATTAAACCAATACTGAAATATACCGATCAGCAGAAGCATGTGTCAGTATCTTAAATTAACAGTAGCATGTGTACAGTAGTAGGTGCACATGAATGGTAGCACATGAATTGTTTAATTCCTATCTCCCCAACCTCCAGCTTAAGAAAGTTTAGCAAATTCTCAGATCTCTTCTCTTACTCAAACAAGCAATATAAACTTATGATATATAGACTTGTATTGAATGTTTGAATTGTGTGTGTTCTTTCCAATTAGCTTCTACTACAAAGGGAAATTATTGCTGATGGAGTCTTTGCAGACACTGAGCTCTAACACCCCATAGCACAGAATGGAGTTCTACTGTAAAAAAAAAAAAAGCAGTTAAACACATTCTGACAAACTGGAAAGTGAAAGTGGAAAGTGTGTTGATAAATGTTAATTGTTAGATCTGCCTATATTTTCTTTTTGACCATGATGTCATTTCAACCCATCCCCCTCTACTGAAGGATTGGTCAACCATATTTAGGACTCTCTATAATACTGGCCTGTATTTTAGGGTGGTAAAAAAAAAACAAACAAACAAAAGTAAAAGACAAAGAAACAACTATGTGAATGGATGTCTGGAGTTTCACAAAAAACATATGAATAACCACACTGGGGAAATGTTTAATGGCCAGATGAGACTTTCAGTAGTTAGTCCATTTTGGCCAAAGTACAAAGCCATATGTTGGGCCAAATCTAAGAGTACTTTACTTCAGAAAAAAAATTCCACTTGAGAATCTGTGGTACTATTTAAAACCTGATATACAAAGCATTGGATTTGAACATCATGGAGCAATTCTGACTGGAAGAATAATCTGAAGCATTCCAAACAGTGGACAAAAATGGTACATACTCTAAAAGAATCTCATCTTGCTGCAAAAAGTGGTTCTGCAACTATTAAATTGTATGTATGAATGGTAACTGCTCTAGGCAAACCCACTCCCTGCCCCACCTCCCATGGAACCAACTCTAATAGAAGTGCTGCATATAATCACTAGCAACCATTCTGCTTTGTTTACTAAAGTTGATGAAATGCACACAAACTTTGCAATATTCAGGCAGGAGAGAAAGAATTGGGGAGGCGGAGAGAGGGATTGGAGACCTTGAGGACTTAGCATCTTCCCTGCCAGGCCACATGGCACTATCTCTAGGCAAATATATGTGCTGGAAGCCAAGGCAGATGACTTAAAGAATTACCTTTTAGCAAAACAATATTGGCTTTTGGGCATGCCAGAGGGCATCACAACAGAATCCTTTGTTGGAAGATGGCTAAATATGGCTCCACAGTGTGGAGTACCCTCACCCATCTGGGTGCACTGCCAAAACTTCTGCTACAGTGACAGAGACTTGGCCCTGACTGCAGCTCTTTGAGCCTCTTTTGATTAAGGTTTTGGAAGGACACAAGGAGTGGGGCAGTAGACTTCTCTGTTTCATTGGCAAGACACTGTGAGTGCAGGAGGTCTCTATTGGTATAGCTAGCTGGTTGCCATCAATTACTAGATCAGCATTTTGAAGTTGCCTATACCTATATCTGTTGAATAATCCCTTTTGTACAAATAAAGTGCATTGCAGATGCACAGCAAGACAGCATTTATATGATAGCACAGATACAGGAGCACACTGGTGTTTATTATTTTTGTAAATTTAGCATCAGTTATGATTAGTAAGCTATTTACTGTGAATCATTTATTTATCTGAAGGAGGGAACAAGTATATGCACAAAGATTTATATTTAATTCTCCCATGTGGCTAGTTTTGCTGAGATGTGGATTTTTGGCTTGCTACCATTAATGTAAAGAAAGGCATTGGACTTTTAGGCTTAAACCCCTTAATAAATGTTAGAAATAATTTTTTGGTAAGCCAGAAATTAAAATAGCTCTTACTGCAAGGGCAGACGAGAGCACTGTGAATGCTTCTGTTGTATAATCTTGCTTATATTCTAGACAGCATATTTTCCAAGAGTTGCATCATGGCACTACATCTTGTCCTGTGGTTGGGCTAAACTAACCACAAGATACGTGAAATAACATCACCTGTAGAGAAGTGTCAGCCTTTGGGAAACAAGTCTCACCTTATTCTCTATAGTTTTATTGCATTAACGCCTAAATTGCCAATATAGCTAGCCCTTTACTTCATAGTTTCTAAATCATGTTAAATCAAGTTAAAAATGTAATATATACCCTGGTATTTAATCAAGTTTTTCTATAGATAGAATTTCTATAAAATTTAATAAAACATAAGGTATAGTTTTTATATATAGTTTTTATATATTTGGTATCATTTTTATGAATCTATACATTATGTTTCTTTATGAGAAATGTTAAAGCCTTACTAAAAGGCTTATGTGCACAGGTCCCAGGGGTGCTGAAATCAATTGATCACTTTGCGAAAAATCTCCAGAACTGCAGAAAAATATGGGCAATATTTTCTATCTATAACCTTTTTATGAGCTATGGGGGTGCTGGACAAATGGTGGACTACAAAGGAGCGGCAGTACAAATCCTAACTTAAATTCATACATACATACATTTTATAAACAGGTCTGTACCTGTTTATAAAACCACCACTAGAGATGAGCACATTTTTCAGCTGGTATGGATTCATGGCATAATTTGTGTTGTCACAAACGGGGGAAAATTTTGAGCATTTGTGCCAGAATTTCACCATGTGGTTTATTTTGCCGTAATACACCCATTGACTTCAAAGTAATTGACGTAAGAACAAACTTCATTGCATCTGGAATGAGAAAAAGCTTGAGGAAAAAAAAACATTCCAACGCATTTGGTGCTAGAAAAAATGGCAGAAAAAAACAGCCATTGACTTCAATGGATTTGGAGTGAGAAAACACTTGAAAATAAGCACTCAATGTCATCAATGCATTTGGCACGGAAAAAAAATCGGCAACAAAAAGCCCCATTGGCTTCAATGCATTCAGTGCATATTTTTCTGCAGTTCTGGAG
The DNA here is from genome assembly GCF_000004195.4 of Xenopus tropicalis. Lineage (NCBI taxonomy): Eukaryota > Metazoa > Chordata > Amphibia > Anura > Pipidae > Xenopus > Xenopus tropicalis. Next base: position 57,676,200 of record NC_030684.2, read on the forward strand.
ATCGCAAAGTAAAAATCTAAAATGATTTATCATTTTAAGATTCAAAGTGGTTTTGTTTAATCTGTTTCTATCCTTAGCTTTATTGCTATATAGATACTGCACAAGTTCTCTATACTGGCACCTTCCCCACTGTAATGAATTTAATGGTATAATGCTGTAGTATAGGCTAGCTCTATGATATCATCATAGCATAGATCAGCTGCTATGATGTCAGACAACCCATAAAAGGATGGAAAACCCATATGGCCAGTGAAGCAGCTAGCTAGGATTTTTAAATATTGGACGTGCATGAATATTTCCCTTTCCTTGGCTATAAATAATTGCCACAGGGGATTCTGAAAATATCATCACACCTTCATAGGGTGAAGTGATAACAAAGCTGTTAAAATAATATAACAAATAAATATGTTTCTCCATTTTAATCTAAATCAGTAATTATAGTATGTTCCTTCCCAATGTCCCTTCTGTGTCACTCCCAGTCTTTAGCATCTATTTAACAAAAGTCAGATTACATGGCAGCTCCTTTACTCTCCTTGTTGCCTTTCTCTCTGATCTCCAGATCTGGCTGGTTTCTTCAGCAGGGCTCCTTTATAACCTCTACTGGCCCACCCCATGGTTTTGGCTCTTTTCTCAGAGGTGCACTGGGACGCCCAGCCAATCGGATTGCTCTCCAGCTTGTAACCTGGCTGGATGTTGTCATAGAGAAAAACAGGGGAAAGGGCTCTCTGAAGATGTTTGCTTTCAAATAGGTGACCAGTAAATTCTGCCTGCTGAATGGTTGCTATTGGTTACTGCTCCTGGGCAAAGCTAGCACCATTTATTACATAACCCCTAAAGTGTTATAAATATTTGAACAACAGTGCATTATTTTTTAAGGCATAGGCCCTGAGCATATCATGTGTTCATAGTAAGGCATAAGAATATGTTTGCAAATCTAGAAATAAAGGTATTTCAGAGCATGGCAGAGTATGTCATTAGTGAATTTTCCTGTTACATTACTTACAAAATATGCATTTAAAAGGTTGAGCACTTGGAGACTACTGTACATGCATTTCAATCAGTCTCACTGTCAACTCAGAGCAAGCAACTGCTTTGTGAATAATGTCAGTCATTTGTAAGAACTGTGAGGTACAGAAAATGGAAAGAAAACACATCAACGCTCTCAGTAAAGACACTAGTCTAAAAAGGTTGACCTCTTATTTCTTAGGGGCCTATTTATAAAACTATGTAAAAAAAAAATGATGAAATACATCATACAGTCTGACATCTTTAGACATCTTGCTTTACATCTAACATATATATCAAGCTATATACTGATTTTATGCAATCAATAGCCCAGTGTAAAAAGTCCTTATTTTGTTGTACATATCCCTTTGAAGATCTAATTTTCATTAATGACCTTATGGACAATTAATCTAGAAAAAGAGAAGAAACATTGGCTGTTTTTATAAGACACTAAAATTATATCTAAGCCTATTAATATCATATTACTAAGCAAAAAGATTTGAGCTTAAGCTCCTGGTTTCTCCTTGTGTTTGGCGTAATTAAAAACCAATAGAATCACCCATGCTTTTAATATTTCCACTTTCCAATACTGTAGTAACCTCTGCTTGTGTGCACATTTTGATTAAGGGCATTCCTACTGTTTTGCCATTTGTCTATAATTCATTATCCTGTTCCTGTTTTCTACTTCCTGTCTAAGATGAGAGCAAGCATGTAGAAGATCAGTGTAGCTGCCATGTAATAATAATTATACCAGAAGTTACTGTGCTTGTCTGACTGCTTCATCTGTACTAAAACAGTAGAATCATTTAAACCACCACTATCCACAAATACCATATCAAACCAGTTAAAAAACTACACCTCTTCAGCTCAGTCCTGGAAAGTAGAAGCTTGCAGCCTCAATCTATTGTTTTTCAATATCTCTTCATTTCCAGCGTTACAATTGCTCTGCCTTCATTTACTTTCACATTCTCTCTTGCTCTTTCCTTCTCAGTGTCTCACTCCTGCTTTTCAGCTGCATTCATTGGCCTACCTCCATTAACTCTTCTACATTCAGGGTTGGACCTGGGGGTGCAAGGTGCACCAGAGCTTCTGCCTCAGGGGCCCCTGCACCCCCCAATGCCCCCCCCCCGCATGGACCCCATAATCTATCCAACCCCCTCCCCCGAGCGCGCCTGAATGAAAGTTACCTGCAGCACGTCAGGGGATGGAGTCCGGCAGTGGAGTGCCCTGCAGGGATCGGGTCTGGCAGCCAGGTCCGACGCTACCCACATTAATAGGTTTGTATCCTCCCCTGCCATCACTTGATACATAACCTTTTATTAAATTCTAGTACTAACTTTGAAAACCTCCTCATTCACAGTTCACTTTATTTCCATATTTTTTTGCCTCTCCCTACACAACACCATAACTCTTACTAACTCAATGGCATGCTAATGTGTTTGCAAAATTCCTCATTCACTTATAATGCTGGTCCGTCTCATGCTCTTACCTTATATACTCTCTGGATATTGCAACCCTAGATGTCCTTATATGTGTGAAGTTTATTCATTTCCACTTGCTGCAGCACAAATTTGATATTCTTACCCTTTTTCCTGAGCAAGAGCTGCACTCCTATCATTTGGTTTCCCATTGGTGTTGTTCTTGTTTAGCATTTTGTTTAAACAGCACCACTTTGAGTGCTTTCTGCTCTTTATATTCCTTTCTATGCTTAAAGGAAAATAGAAATACAATAAAAAATATATATTTAGGCTAAATCTCAAATTAAGACTTTCCTTTATTGGTTTTAAAGTTACTGATGCCCAGCAGCACAATGAGAAAAGAGAAAAATCATTTATTTTGCTACCAATTACTATTTCTGTAAGTAAAATCAATATGACTCTGCCCCTTGCTGTGTTTTACCTTATCAACATAACCATTTACCCCAGGTAGCACCTTTCCTCCCCGTCATTGAGTCTATATATTGGCAAACTGAACAGCAGGAAGGATGGCCCATTGAAATTTGAGTTGATGTGATGAATCTCTACTTCTGATAAACAGTGCGTTGGTTGCTTGTCCAGGAATTGTTGCTCGGGTAGGAAGCCACTGAAATTCATAGGGTTGCTGAATTGTTTTTATCATCTTTGCTCACAAGCAAGCTACAGCAATTGCCATGCTAATCTCTTCCTCTAGCCATATAAGTACGAATACTGAACAGCTGGACCTCCTCCGCCCCTCCACCTGTTTTTGGTAAACTCTGTGTCATATACAGTTGAATGCAAATGTTTGGGCACCTTTCGACAAAGTACATATTTAATAAATGCTGTCATTGAAAACAGTAAAAATCTCTGCAGGACTCAGCCACTATTTACTTTGTTCCTATATTTTTAGGAAATAAAATGTAACTGTGCAGTAACATATACTTTAATTATGTTTTTATTACACTTATTTATGTTGTTTAATAACTGCAGTAGTTGTTACTAATTTTCACTTGGAAAATTAATTAAACATGTAATTTGGAAAGGGGTGCTCAAACTTAAGCTTTTAACTGTATTCTATATGGCAAGGCCAAAAGTGTGGGGATACCTTGCTTGTCTAATATTTTATCTCAAGGGTGTTAAAGAGAAGTTAGTCCTATTTTTGTTGTTTAAACTATTTTTACCCTCTACTCTTCCACTAGATGCTTGGGCATTGGTTGACAGAATTTGTTTCCATTTATATGTAAGAAGTGTAGTACTGTTGTTGGACAATGAGTTTAGAGCTGTGTGTATCACAGTGGAAACAGGAGAGGCTCATCCCCAATTTGGCACAAGGTAGAAAGCAAAGAATTGTAAACAATGTCAGTTTATGATGTAGTGGCAGCTGTGTTGATAGGTGTGACTTATTTAACTAATTCCAGTAATTATAAAGGGTGTCCATTTTTGGAGTAATAAATGGGCACTATACACTTGTGTTTAGCTTGAGTTCAATGAATAGGGCTTGAACATAGATTGTATTCTTGCCTATTGTTTTAACTAAGCAATAATATTTTTTTATTTATTTAGCTAAACAGGGAAACTGAAGCTACTTCATGTTTAGTCCTTTCTAGGTAATTAGGTAACCAGTAAACACCCCCTCCCTTCTCCCAATATTGTGAATCTTTTGGCCAACAGATAAGCAGAATCTGGAATTGGCACATGGTATGTTTTCTTGCCCATGCTTAATCTTCCTTAGCACAGGTGAGAAAACAAAAAAAAAATACTTTTGCGTATGTGTTGGTATGAATTGCCAGTGGTAAAACATTTGAATTGTGCCTGAATATGCTAGCAAAGACAATTCATGACAATTAAAATGTTTTAAAAACCGGTGATTTAGACTGACACCAATGCAAAGGTATTTTTTTGACATTTTGTGACCCAATCTAGAGGAGATGTGGTTAAAATGTCATACCGTGTTCTATTGTCCTTAGGTTAATGCCACACAGGGGCTGATTCTCACCCTGTGGTTAAATGGAGACTGAATATAAGCCCCACTGCACGCATCAGCCTTCTTATGCATCTACACCCAGAGCCACTGCATCGGCCCAGGGCACATGCATACATGCTGGAATGTATACATTTTATTGTTGATATCCATTCTGTATGCTGGCTCTCTGGCTCAATGGCTCCCAGTGAAGACACATGACAAGGCTAATGGGAGTAAATGGGCATTTTCCTGCAGGGCAGTTGTCAAGCCCTGTTCTTTGATCTCATGTTGAACGAGAGGGTATACTGGTCCTTCAATTAAAGTGTTTTGCTTTTACTAGACACAAAACCTAGTACCTCCTTAATGTATGGGCACTAGTAAGGCTACCTATTCTATAGAAAATATGGAAAACAGTAGGATTTGCAGTTTCCTAAACTTTTGACCCATATCATCATTGTATTCCATTCTCTGCATATGTCACTTCAAGTTATTGCCGATAAGACAGATAATAATACGCATCTGCATAATTATATTTTAGACAGAGCAAGGATATCATATGCAAAATGGGACTTTTCCTTCACCTTTTAAACCTTGCACTGATGTGCTGTGCTGTGGCTTGACCTCATTACTGTAATTCTCTGTCATTTGACCTTAATTTAGCAACGTTACATAACTGCTCTTCCTGTGTGTTAGATGTTGGTTGTTTTTACATATTTTGCAGTATGTTCACTATTGTGAAATTCATAGAAAAATAAAGAATACATTTGCAGAACACCCCAAATTAATGTAGACTAACAGGACCTATGATATTTATTCTGACACTTCACACTAAACATTTCTGGTTCACATTAAGGATTAAAGAAGGTTTATAAAATTCTCCTGACTCAAGGTTTTGACACCTTGACTGTATTTACAGTATAATGGGATGCAAAATATTTTTACAACAAAAATAAGTGTAAAATAAATGTTTAGAAATGTTTGCTATTGTCTATACACATTTATTAAGTTCATGCAGTGTGATCACAGAAATGATCCATTACAAGTCGCTAATTGGCATATTTATAAAGACATGCATTTTTTATGCTGGACTAACACCAAAATTCATTCTATTATTTTATATGAATCTAGACCTGGCTTAGTGCATATGCCTATAAAATCATTACATGGCTTTATATATATACGTGTGATTTTTACACAGCATATCTTGTGACAGTGAAATTTTTTGGTGTTAAACTTGTTTGTATTGTGTGATAAAAGGCCTCCTGTTTCACAGTGCCAAAATACAGCAGAGGAACATCAACAGAACGGAATCACAAGCTTACAATGCAACTTAGGGTCTAAAAATAAACTAGTGGAAACACTAGATGCATGTATTACCTTGACAAAGACTTCTTTCAAAATGATGGTTTTGCTAGAATATACCAAAACAGTGCAGTATAACATTTCAGTCTAAAAATTCAGGTCTGCATGACTCTTAATAGTTTATATTTTGCCCAGACTTATACTGATGGGCCTGAAAGGTAAGTACATGTATAAAACATTAAAACCAAAGATACTGTAAGTCATATCAGTTATTGTAGGGAATTAATGATCCAACATAAACAACATACCCAGAAAGTCTTATATTAAATAACACACTCAGTGAGGCTCATTAAATACTTATGGGGCTTATTTATTATGCTGTGTAAAAAACGTCGAGAAAATTCGCCACACATCACCGCGTAAAAATGGCGTAAAAACAGCGTAAAATCTGTGTAATTTTTTTACGCGTTTTTTTCTTCCACCGGAACTTATGGAAAATAACGGCGTAATATCCGGCGTTCAGACGGCGATCTTTTCCATTTATTTTACACAGCTTTTTACTCCGTTTTTTCAGTGAATTAGTTTTACACAGCATAATAAATACGCCCAGACCAATAAACAGACACTATAGCTTTCACTATATTTATATATATAACCTCTACACACACCGGGTTTATGATGCCCTCTGCCAATGTCCTGGTCTAGGTGATATCTGTTTCCACACGGTATATATACCTATATATATTTCTCTTAGGGAGGGCTGTTTAGTAAGGGGTTGAATGAAAACCTGAGTCTTGTCTAAGGACTGTAGCTCTGGCAGGGATCATTCAGGTATACATAAGCCATCTCACTCTGAGAGCACTATGGTGGCCAAAATATCTTAGGCACCATAGGCTTAACTATAAGTAGGGGTGTGTTTAAAGTGATACTGACATAAAAAACTACTTTTTTAAATATGAATCTGCATAAATAGTTAACTATGGGTCAGGTTAATACTTTTTTGCTGATTGGCTGCTTTTGTAAGTACTTGTTACTTGAAGTTCCTAAACCTGACTGTTTTGCCAACCTGACTGTCTCTTTTCAGCCTGTCAGTTATAGCTTCTAATGCTAACGGACTCCTGCTGCGCAAATATGGCAGCCCCCTCATAGAGGAACATGGGGGATCAGATAGGTAATGTAAAAGCATTGGGGCAATAATTTTATAGCAAATTTATAAATAGCATGCCAAATAGCATGCATAGAGGTTGGGAGTTTTTGAAGGTTTACTCAACTCAGCATGTATTGCTTCCTCTAAAGCCCAATAAGTATGTAATACAGATTTCTTATATTTCAGTGTAAGGTTTTCATCACAAGACCACAAAGAGGTTAGAAAGACTGTTAGTATTTGGTTAGATTCTCACTAAACTCTACTTACCACTTCCTGTGGATATTCCTCCCATGCAGTTCTGTTACTATCACTAAAGAACCAAGGAAATTCCCACTTGCAACCAGACATGGCATCCACAGTGAATGGATCCCATTACTTGAATTCACTCACCTGGGTTCAATTTGATACTGGAATCTAATTTCGAGTTTCCGTTAGACCTGACTGTATTTGACGTTCCTACAGACTGTTGTGGAAAATGATTTTAAACATTTACAGTAAAAGAAATGACAGAAGGGGAAATGCTTAAATGGCATGTAACTCTTTAACAGAAATTATAAACCACTTACATTCTGTGCCCTATATTTAGATGTTTATCACTCGACTTCACCACAATCCAGTGTTATTTGCATGTAATGGTGTCCTCCATTGTTCAGCTGCGCCACTGTTCCGATAGTCTGCTATGAATAAGAATATGACAATTAATAAAACAGTTGCATTCTACTGAATAAAATCACTTCATAAAGTGGACACATTCATGCCTGATTGCTGCAAATCACTGCGGGGATCTGTTCACGGCAAAGTCTCAGTACACACATTTAAACCAGAGGCATATTCTTCAATGCATAACAAACAGTACGTTCCTTTTAACAACAATACCCCAACATCACACAGGGTGCAAATGACTTAAGTACAAGCAGAGGAAAAGATGCGCACTGAATCTATAGCTTTAAGGAACTTATCTGACGCATACATAAACTTATCACCAATGGATATCATTTAATACCAATACAAGCTCTCTTTTTTAGACTGTAGCTATACAGTATTTGCCATAAATAAAGAGCACTGTGCTGTAACATTCTATTATATTAAAGGCCAGTATTGTTTGATGGAAAAGCTTCCATACCTCTATACTTCCACAATATAAAAGAGGTACTCTTAAGCTCATTGTCAGAAACATGGACATGGGTTTAGATTCATGCTAGGAACACATGCTGTTGCTTCCCTGTTGGATTTAATCATTTAAATGGCAGCATTTTAATGTTCTCGTTACAGACAGGTTCTTCACACAAAGAAAGAAAAATGACTATAGTGGGTACTAACACTCCAGTATATGCAATATTTCCTGTTGTTTAAGAAACCACTCCAGTAAGCATACCCTTCCTATGGACAGGTAACAAGCCCCACGCATTATTAACCTGTGTAGCTATAGGGCAAGGCAAAATGACAACCTCACTTTCTCATAAGTGTGACATGGATGAACTGACTGTGCAACTAGTGGATAAATCAATACATAATCAATAAGTATAAGAGGATTCTGCCATTTTGTTTGCCTTGGCTGAGGAACTCTCCATAGACAGATATATTACAGCAATTTATCATAGATAGATAATGTTGTTGCAAATATCAAGTATGAAAAATAGGGAATATTCTTGGCATATATTTTTTATGATTTAACACATACAGTGAATACCTTGCAAGCAGCTCCTTTTAAGCATTCACAGTTGCTGTGAATTTAGGTATGGGACCTATTATCCAGATTCCTTGGACCTGGGATTTTCCAGGTCTATCTGTAACTCCATAATTTCTATTAAAGTCTATTAAAAAGGCTATTAAAAAGCACTGTAAACATTACATAAACCCAATACAATCCTTTTGTCTTCAATAATGATTAATTATAGTTCTTAGTTGGAATCAAATTCAAGGTACTCTTTTATTATTACAGAAAAAATGAAAATAATGTTTAAAAATGTGAATTCTTTGGTTAAAATGGAGTCTATGGCAGATGGCCTTGACGTAATTTGGAGCTTTCTGCTTAGCAGGTTTCTGGATAACGGATCTCATACCTGTACTGCAATAAAAAAAATAAAGTGGGCAGAAAGGGGGTGACCTACTGATATGCAATTGTGAATAGTGTGGTATAGGTTTGCATCAAGATTGATCAAGATGTGGTCTGAGTTGATTTACTAGGAAAATATCCTGTTCAAAGAATAATATAATATAATTTATTATTCCTATATTTTTCCTATATATTGTAACAGCAAGATGCTTAACAGGACACATATTATTCTCATAAATTCTCTTGCATCTGTAATTCAACTTTGGGTCAGCATCATTTTCATATGTAAATTCTGAAGGTTTTGGGTCTGGGTGCAATCTGCACATAATAGGTAGGTCATGAATGTGTTTGGACTGCTGATCACAGCAGAAGCCCGGATACCTGTGTGGTAATAATAATCAGTTAAAAAATGAATACTCAGTGCCTGCTCCATGCTATGACCAAACTCTTGTCACATTCACTATATGACAAGGAGAGAGAAACATATGCAAGAAGAAAGCTTATATAGGGTGCAGAGAAAGAGGGATATGCAGGAAGAAAGACAACTATGGCACGGAGAAACCCTAAATGACAAATTAGGGTATGATAGACAACTGTTGCAGATTTTAGATTCTGGGGGCCCCGGAATAGAACGAGGAAGGAGTTGAGGGCACGGGGCCATGACAAGGTTAGGAAAAGGCCCGGGAAAGTGTTTGGTGCAAGGGAAGATGGGTAATGTAGTCCCTACAGGGATTGGCCAAAGGGGACTGAGAAAGAGATAAGCGGGGAGGAGCAGAGGGGGAAAGTAGCCATTTTGGAGCAACAAGCTCCCACCCTCCCTCCCTGGGTTTGAGGAGATAAAGGGGTAGGAGAAAGAAAGGGGTGAAATAGGGAACCTCAGTCGCAGCCGAGGATTACGGAGCCCAAGGAGAGGTAAGCGGAAGGTTAGGCCTGAGGCTAGATATGATAGCCATAGGTCGGTGGTAAATGAGGATGTGGGGGTTAGAGAAAGGGGTTTTAACCTCAAGGAAATGATTGCGGTGGGGGGCAGGTACAGCTTCCACAAAGCAGCCTTCAGCGGCTTATTGTTATGCTGTTATCAAGAGATTAAGATGTTATTTATTTTGATATGTTATTGTTAAATAGGGTTGTATGGAATAATGGAAAATGTTACATTGTTGCAAATAAACAGGCTGCGGCCTTTTCTGTCCACAAAAGGTGTCGTGTGATTGTGCCTGCCAGGGGTTAAAAGGGGTAAGTTTAAGGGGTTGGAAAGAGGGCCACAAATTTGACGCTGCCCTGCATTTTAGAGATAACTGCTAGCAGAGTGATGCTGGGAGTTGTACTTCAGCAACAGCTGGATTGCTAGCCTTTCAGGTCTCAGATTCAGGTTGCATACAACCATTTACTGCTGTTTTAGAACTTGTGTTGGAAGAGGGTTAAATGGAGCAGACTGGAAATATTCCACAGGAAGTACAGTGCAAGTAAAGTACTTGTCAAGATTAGCAAGTGCTCATTAAATTCTTCTACAGGCTTAGCGAGCTCTCTAAGCCACTCTTAGCATCATTTCTACATTGGAAAACTGGAATAAAAAGAACATTGGAAGGGCCCGCTTGCTACTGAGATCACAAGGATAATTAGCTAAATGTAACAGTATTTATTAAAGTATATATACCATGTGATTAAAATGACCCATTACCAGGTCTAGGTCATTTGAACATTTGTTTGGGCTGAAGGGGTAGTTCACAGTTTAAATGCATCTTTATTTCAGTCAAAAATAAAAAGAGTGGCTTAATTAAGCTTTTATTATTTTAAAGAAGTAAAGTGGCTTTTCATTAATTTGGCACCCTTTATGGACTCCTAGTGATTTATACTTTTGTTCTCCATTAACATTAGTTATGAGTGAATCTGTCCCATTTTGTTTTGCCAAAAAAATTTCTGAAAATTTCACAGAATGGCGAAAATTTAATGAATTGCAGCTGCCGCACAACTTTTTTGACGTCCGCAACATTTTCAATGCAACTGCGCTGACGTAACCGAGACTTTTTTGATGCGACTGCAACTTTTTTCTAGCTCTGTAGATTTTTGGTTGTGGCAAATTTTTGCAGCAGCTTTGCCAAAAAATTCACCAGTGACAAAATGCAGAATTTTGCAGAGAGTTCATACCTGGCGAAAAAATTTGCAATTCACTATGTAACATTTGTAATTATACTCTGTGTTCACATATATAGGAAATAATATATCCCATATTGTATAAGTTGCAAAGAAGATCAATGGCCATATAAAGCCATAAGGCTAAGTGCTTTTACACAGGTCATGGAACATCAATGTATGTGCAGAAATGGGGTAACATTGGTAAAATTCCTATATATTGTGTAGCACTGCATTAATATCCCCTAGAGAGGAAATAGAGTAAAAAAGTCTGTCTGCTTGGCAAACCTTTTTAGCTTCCAAATCGGACATATTACTACTAAAAGCATTTTCTTGCATTTGGATCCCTATTTCCTGGCTGGCTAACTCACTGTTACAAACAAGCACTGGGAAACAAAACACACAAACCTAGTGCATATTAAAGTTTAACCTTGGTCTTGTTGTTTGGGTAATTAAGCCCTAGCTACCATATAGCAGTTTAAATTTCTAGGCTGAAAGTTGCAGGCCAACATATCTAAATATTTGAAAAAACAACAACAAATAAAAAATGAGAACTACAGTAGTTACTCATTATCTAAGAATACTGTTGTCTGCACCATACTGTAGATTTTAATGTGAGCTGCCCCTTTATGCTTATATATAGCCCTTATACTCACTAAACCTAATTCCAGGCAAGACCTTTTGCTTTCTGCTTCAAGTATTTGGCTAAGCCATAGTAAAAGAACAGAGTCATAGTTTGCTTAGCATTATTATGGTCAGTTTAAGACCCATAAAGGAGGATTTATTGAGCTGCTAGCACCCAATCAAGCATTACTCTGATTAATTAGAATGTTTCCGTTGGAATACTGAAGTGTAGATCTTCCCTCATTTATTGTATAGGGGTCCATTTTTGAAAGGTTATGAGGTTTTTTCACGATTCATTTTTTTTTGTCCAAAAATATGATTCTTTTGTGGAAAATAAAAGTGATTTCCCCCCCCCCCATTTATTAACTGTCAAAACTGCATCAAATAATATGATAACAAAAATACACCATCTAAAAGCTTTCATTTGTGCTCTTTTTTTAAAGGCTGTTTTAATAAATCGCTTGGCATTCATGGTTTCAGATATTAGTTTAGTTGTGGTTTCAAAAACCTCTAAAACCATGAAAATCAAATTGCAAGTTGAGAGATTAATACATAAAAACTCATCCACATTCTATTCATTCCTATGTGATTTTTAGAAGCATATTTATTACTGTGCAAATGTAGGAGTTCACCAGTTGATAAATACCCTTCTTAAATCCCATAGGAATGAATAGAACATGGGTGAGTTTTATGTAATAAGCTCTTAGCTCACATTTTAAGAAAATGTGCCCTTATAGAGTGTAGAATTTCTACATTTATATATTTAAACATTAAGGGGGCCATTTACTAACCATCGATTTTTAAACTTGATTCACATTTTTTTCGAAAAAGTTGCAGAGAAAAAGTGCTGCGACTTGCCCGAGATTTACTATGCATCTAAAAGGCTAAAAATCCAAATCTGACAATTCACTGGATTAAACTTGCCGAATTCACGTAGAAATCAATGGCAGAGGTTGCTTTTCTTGAATTTCTTTCTTTTGTCTTGAAAGAGATTTCACTGTTTTTGTCCAAAAGTCAATCTCAGCGACATTTTTCAGGATTTTTGCAGCAATTCAAGAGTCGAGTTTTTACGACTTTTCTCAGAGTGACTATTCCTTTCGACTTTTTTTAAGTAAATATCAGACAAACAAATTTAGTCAAATTTGAAAATAAAAAAATAGGATATTAGGGAGTTTTAATAAATCTGCCCCTTAATATTTAAATGTTAAAAAGGTAACTCACATTTAGAGGAGACACATTGTTTCTAGGATTGCATATTATTTTATTCTTGCTAAATATCTCTGCTATTGTACTGGAATACCTTTACCAATATGGCACACATGCTGCTTACTTTGCCTTTGTGAACACGTTACATCTGGAAATTATACTCCTACTCAATGTAATTGACAAAGAACATGGACCTCACCATCCTCCCCTTCCTTAAATGCAGATTTTCCCAGCTATGCTAAATTTGTAATAGGTTAGTAGGACATAAAACATCTGGTAAAATGAGGAGTTGGGCATTTTACAATGGTCGTTCTGTAAAAATAGTTATACTTTTCATATGGGAAGGGATGGAAAATATTTAATCAACTTACTGCATATATAAGTGGAAATTAATACAATGTAATGTTGCTTAAACTTTACATAAACAACTGCAGCCTCAATAACTATATAACTTCTGAATGAACAGTACCATAAATCACACAAATGCTGAAGCAAACTTGATTTATATGTTGATATATCACTGTGGTTTGCAGAATGTGGGGAAGACTAATGGGAGGTCAGGTTCTTAGCAGAACAGCATTTTACTAATATCAAAATTAGAATGAAAAACCATTATATATTTGGGATTAAGGTTATGTTTGAAAAAGATTTGCAATAAAGTCCAAAGTGTTAGCATTACACAAAAGATTTTAGTTAGCAAAGCAGTAATAGTTTTATATGCCTTTGTAGGTCATTTTGTTTTGTGGAATATACTTTTTTGGTTGTAGGGAGAAGCTTGGTTTCTGTTTACATTAAAAGACAAGGAAAGTCAAAATCTATTAAGCTCACTATTAAATAGTACTACTATTGCTGTGTAAAAATGCTATATTTGTGGCTTGCCTAATAAATAATTTACAGAGATACACATACTACTTACTACCTACTTGTTTCAGTGAATGGTGCTGCTATCTTTAGTAGGGATGCCCACTTCCTTTCCCTCACTACTCTCTACTGCACATGCTCCAACCCCCCCCCCTCCTCCTGCAAACAGACACAGAGAAAAAAAGTACACAAGCACCCGACCACAGTACAGCCAGCAGCCAGCAGGTTTGGGCAGTGAGTGCATGGCGTGGGGCAGGGGGACTCATGCGTATACACAAACATAGTACACAGTACATACATGCTCTGCCTGGGGATATTGGCTCTGTACCTTTCAAATGCACTCATGGTGCGAGCTTCATCAGTTAATGCTGCCGGGCTGTCTCTAGTAACCTTGCCCTGCAGCTTGCAAGCACAATGCACTGACTCACCAACCCCACCCCCTGCTCCGCTTTGCACCGCTCCGCGCACAAGTGCACAAGCACCAAGCCATCCCGCTCCGCGCACAAGTACACAAGCACCAAGCCCCCCCCTCCGCTCCGCACCACTCTGCACATAAGTACACAAGCACCAACCCCCCCACTCCGCACACAAGTACACAAGCACCAACCCCCCCAATCCCCCCCGCCGCTCTGCACCGGTCCGCTCCCCCCCACACCAGCACCTGCCGGCATCCTCTTTTTATGGCCCCAGGTCGCCGCTGCAGCCACTTCTTATATAGGCATCACCATGGCAACCAGACGCCATAGGGAGCGCTCCTGCTTCTGCGCATGCGCCGCCTACAGTCCAAGTCGCCAAGTCTGTACAGGAGCATTGCATTATGGGAATCTTCTCTACCCAGCTCAGCGTTTTTTCTTCCTGTTTGGCTTCTGATCATTTGAACTATTGAAATATGGGGAGACTTAAGGGCACTATTGAGACAACTGAAGGTATGCCTGCATTTTGAGATTAACTCTTTACTAGCCTTTCCTTCTCCTTTAAGGTGCCCAAAGACATCAGTGAAATCTGCATCTGGCCATGTTGTGGCAGTACATTACTTATAACAGTGACGTGGATATCAAAATCTATACTGTATACACACACACAAGAAAAGCTGATGGCCCTGGTGCCTCATTCTGTCACAGTAACCTTAGATTCATTACGCATTGTATAGATCAGGAAACCCTTTTTACCCCTGGGCCACATTCAAATATAAAAAAGTTAAAGAGCAACACAAGAATGCAATAAGTTCCTTGGGGTTCCAAATATGGGCTGTAATTGGTAGGTTCTATGCATAGTGACTGCCTATGCCAGTACACATCGATTTTATGTACCAAATTCTTGCCTTCAAGCCAGAAATTAAAAAAAAATAAACACCTGCTTTGAGGCCACTGGGAGCAACATCCAATGGGTTGGTGAGCAACATGTGGATTGCGAACCACTGGTTGGGGATCACAGGTGTAAATGTTTAATAATTATTTTGGGTAAAAACATATCTTTTAACTTTGGTCCTTCTGCATCAACCTTTGAAGCACAGGTTTTTTTTTTTACTACTTCTGAATAATAAGAGTTATGTTTTCCTTTAAGAGCAAATACATCAGCTATGAAAATATTAATATATGCTCCTTTAATGTCACATAGCTGTTGTCACATTCAAATGCAATAATTCATATTAGTTATCATAATCTTTCTTGGCTGATTCTTAGCAAATCTAAACATTACAACTTCTGTATAAATGGTGGAAAGAAGAATTTTGGCTGTTCTGAAGATATCGATATAAAAAAATTCATGTACCTCTAGCTTTCTGGAACATACACTCTCTATCTGCGAATATTCCTGGTAGGCAGCATAGAACAATCTCTCCGACACTGCAGATTTTCCTGCTGTCCCCCATAACGCTACGGTACATCAAGTTCCACAGTGTTTATGCCCATTTCTGTTAACGATAATTAAGATGTGCTTTAAGGTAAAAAAAAAAGTAGGTGAATGCTAATACATGGTTTTAGTCAAGCTAGTTTTACAAAGAAACTCTTAAAATGTAATAGACTGCCACTGTGACTTTTTGTCAAATTATGTCTTTTAATTTATGATTTAATAAATAATCAATAAGTTGCAGCTCATACACTTGCAATCAGACCAACAAAGGTAACACGACCTTTAGAAACATTTACATATAAGGGCTCATTTACCTTTGATAGGTGTAAGCACTAGGTTCAGTAATAGGCAACAAATGGAGCTCATTAAAAAGCACATTAAATACTAAGTACTAAGAACTGCGTATAATGGAGCCCTGTGCATAATGACTGCCTTGAGCTGGAGTCAAGTCTTACTAGACAGACATAACCTTTTCCTGCATAGACAGACTTCTAAATGCCACTGTCAAAATTATATAAGTAAAACAATTGCTTTTTGCAGGATATTGCATGGCCAGCATATGGTACATAGCCTCAGCTGTAGGTTGCACACTTCTCACCAAGGCCACTGCAGCTCACTGCACAGATTGTCAGAAACCTTGTAATGCAATGAACATCAAACACAGCAATATATATATCTAGTCCCTGGCTTTTTAACAGTAGAACTTGCCTTGTAGAGAAACAGATTCCCCGGTGACCGTGTAAACTTCTGCACCGTGAAACTGTTGCATTGGGACTGTGTAAAGGTTTAATGTTTAAAGGGATTCTGTCATGGGAAAACTTTTTTTGCAAAATGCATCAGGATTCATCTCCAGCAGAGTTCAGTGCTGAAATCTGTTTATCAAAAGAGCAAACAGATTTTTTCATATTTAATTTGGAAACTTGACACAGGGCTAGATATATTCTTAGTTTCCCTGCTGCCCTCAGCCATGTGACTTGTGCTCTGATAAACTTCAGTTGCTCTTTACTACTGCACTGCAAGTTCAAGAGATATCAACTCCCTCCCTTTCCACCCCAGCAGCAGATCAGCAGAACAATGGGAAGCAGCGCCGAGGCCACCCCCCATTCGCACCCCTCCTGCGCGCGAACAAACCTCCCCCCTGCCGCCGCAAGCACACATGTGCAGCCATTTAAACCCCCATATGGAGCAGTGGGGAGAAGTCCCCATTGCTCCGTAAGGGAGGAAAATTTCAAAATTTCGTTGTGGTTAGGCGACATGCTGCCCCTAAATTTTATTTTTGCCGCGCTAGGCCCAGGCCTTTGTGGCCTCTCCACAAATCCGGGCCTGATGGGAAGGTAACAAGAAAACAGCTCCATGACACTTCTGCTGAAAGATTCAGCTGCCTGAACTGATAGCACCTCAATGTTTATGTGCTGTTGCCACTGGCCAATAGCACGGCTGGTAGCGAGAACGCCCCAATACTGCCTCCTATCCATTTAAGGATGATGGTACACAGGGAGATTTGTTGCCCACAAGAAATCTGTGCTACCCTTGGGTGACAAATTTCCCAAAAATTACTTTGGGTTGAAAGTGGAATAGGTGGATCCAAGGGGCACGTTGTAGAGAGAGGCCTCAGAGACCGTTCAAGTACAACACATAATGGCAGGGTTAATATGACAATAGCATCTAAGCAGAATAAATAGGAGACAGCCAAGTCAGACATGACTTGAGAAATAACATTAATTAGGATAAACAATAGCTTATCTAAAACCAGTTGCATTGTGCAGTGCTGGCTATTTCTAAAACAATAGTAGTATTAGGGAGCTTAACTCTCTGTTAACTTACCCAAACGGGTATCGTGCAAATACTGGAAGAACCTCACCTTGCATGTGGGTCAATATCCAACAGCAAAAAAATCCAATAGCACACTGAAGTTGCAAGCCGTGAAAAAAGTGTTTTATTTGCCCAAGTACATACAAAAAACAAGAGCAACGTTTCGGGGCCCGAATTTTAAATGGTATAATGAATTATTTGCAATGTATACAGTGTAGAAACTACACTAAACAAGCTATTCCTCTAAATGAGCAATTTGAAGACATGTTTTAGTTAAGATGAAATCCTATAAAATCAGTTCCCAGGGTTCTATACCTGTCATACATTTAACTATAGTATTTACATTTTAAGTAATACAATTGTTTCCTATCTATTACAGTAGGTATCTTACAGTTTTAATAAACTTAATTAAATACAGATTTTTTTTTTTACCTTTAATCTGTTTATCCCTGTAGGAGAACACCTTTCCTGTCCTTATAAGCCATGCCTTCAACACAGCATTTGCTAAATATGCTCTTAGCAACAGAAACACAAATGATATCATATATAGCAAGCATTTCACAAAGCCATTAGCTCTTAGTGCTGAATGGAATGTAATGTTCTGGGATTAGAGTACCAAAGCACAACCACTAGAGCTTCATAAATTAGCTATTATTTGCACAGAAAGGATTCTTCATCCTAAAACTAACTGATTTGTGCTTTTACAAAACAGAAAACTCAATTGGATACAGAGAGAGAGAGAAAAAAATGATTGTGTACTTGAAGCTCCCATAATATTTCCTCTAGCTCTTTCTGTCAGTTGTCAGTGATGATTAAGGTCAATTATACATTTTGAAAGGTAATCTGTGAGGATATACCACTTCAGGATCTTTGACAGCTGAATACCCAGATTATTGCACATACATTTTGTTGATTCAGAACATACTAAACACACAGGGATGCCTTTTGCTGGAAAATACACACACTTTCAAATGCTAATTGCCAATTCACATTTGCACTGCAGGGGTCTCTTTCTTCTGTTTGAGATAGAATGGAAAAAGGATTGACTGCTAATAATTATAAAAGTTTTTTTTTTTTTATTACTAACGGGGGAATAGATGTGACAGTTTCTCAGAAGTACTGAGCATCAAGTAAACCTTCCATTAAGAGTGCTGTGATTAATCAATATTTCCATAACTATCACCAGCCTTGATTACGAAACAGATGTTGTTTTTCTTTTAGGTTGTGCACTTTTATTTTTTTTCTTATTTGAGTAAAAAAAAATCTGTTTTAAAGAGAAAATGGTCTAATGTGAGTTTAAAGCAAAGTTCATTCAGTTCAATGTAAGCAGAATTTTTTTAAACCTTCTAGATGGTTAAAGTGAATTACTTGATGCAGTTGCGCCGCAGCTGCCATTTTGTGAAAGCAAGTAATTCACAAAGCAGATAAAGCTTGATAAAGGGTCTATAATGCCTGGAAACATTCCTTTATGTCCATGGTCTATGTCCACGGTTTGAATAAAAGTCCTTTTCCAGATTCAAAAGTAGGAAGTGTGCTGTCCATTTCTTAGGGGAATAATGGAGAAGGTCAAGGCAATATCGATAGGGTCCTTATTGACCCAGTATTACATTTTAATGGAAACCTACTACATTTGAGCTGCTGGACTGCTGTAGACTGTAGAATCTTTGGCACTGGGTTTTATATACCTGTCTGCTGATACCATTGATTCTATATTTCCAGCTTCTAGCTGATTTAATGTGGAAACCGAAGCTGCCTGTAATGTGTATTACTTAAACATGCGATTTTGTCTGACAGTCCCTGCTGGGGGGTGGCTGTATTTTTATGGTGCACACTTTAATTGGTTGGTCAGCTGGTAAATATACTGTACCATACTTCATATGAGAGGAACTGTAGATCATCAGGGTGCTATACTTAGTATATATATTTACTGGGGTATATGCTTAACATCATTTATATCAGCAACAGACAGGAGGTTATCTCCTCCTGTAAAAAAATATTGCCTCTGCAAATAACAATTTTCCCAAACAAATACATTTGTCATCTCTCCAAAGCAGGCTTCCCTAACCCAGCTAGATTCCATTTGGTCTATTTTTTAATTCACATAATTCCTTTTGGCTACACAACAGGTCATTTAGTTGGACAGTCATGCCAAGTTTACATTCACAGTGCCAGGATTTCCTTTGTAGACATTAGCATTTTCCTCTCTTTGGTATCCACTAATCTTTGACCATCTTAATGGACTGTCAGATCTAAAACTGTCTTTATATGTAAGACTCGGGGGTGCCTTTCACAATATATGTGATTGTGTAATAAAATATATGTTTGATAAGACAAGTTTAATGTGAGCAGCATACTTTTTTTATTGGACAGTAGATGGTTTGTGAATCTGTTGAAGAATAAAAGCCCTTTTGAATTCAAGTGCAATATCACATGAAGGGGCATATTTATAAAGGTCATGTATTAAGCAGCAAAAAGTACAGTTTCTTTGCTGCTTTATACATTGTTGTGTAGACTGCATAATATTTTAAAGAAGAAAAGGGGCTTCTTGGTACAGTATGAGAAGGCAGATATATATATATTTTTGTTATTCAGTCTGCCCAGATTTGCTCATCACTAGTGGTACGGATTGAGCAAAGGTGCACCTCCAGGCACTGCTAGTATTGGCACAGATCACCACATTTTTGATCTGGCACTCCTTCATACCTCCCAACATTTGAAAAATGGAAAGTGGGTCAAAAATAAATGTTTTGAGTAGCGCGGTGAAATTTTCTTGGCCACGCCCATTTTATGACCACACTCCCAAAATACCACTCCCTTTTTACAAAATTTGGCAGGTTATGTAAAGTTTGAACACATTTCTGGAGGTTTTTTGGGGCCTTGTTTTATGTGTTATTTCAGTTTTTCTAATGAAGGTGAAATTGCCCTTTAAGCTGCAAGTCTCAGTTCCCCCAAGAGACCTGTTTACCTTATTTGTTACAACTGTATCTAAGTGCAGGTGCTCTTAGTCCCTTAGTGCTCTTGCGCTTGTGCCCAAGGGCCTTCAGATTTGCTACCAGTAAATTCATAGAGTGTATAAAAATTAAATTGAATGTGTTTAAGGAAAACTATACCCCCCAGAATGAATACGTAACCAACACATTAAAAAATCTTGCTAAACTGGAATATATATCAGTAAATATTGCCCTTTTACAACTTTTCCCTTGATCCACCATTTAGTGATGGGCTGTGTTCTCCCTCAGAGATCACCTGACAGGAAATAATGCAGCTCTAACTGTAACAGGAAGTAGTGTGGGAGTGAAAGAACTTTTTCCATTAATTGGCTGATGTGACCTAGCGTATATGCGTGCCCTTGGTTTGTTTGTGTGCCGGAGGCAATCTTAGTATTTAAAGGAAAAGTAACACTAAAATTTTTTAAGTGAAAAAGCTATTCTACCCTGCACCAATAACTGCCCTATCCTGCAAACCACTTAGTATTTTGAATGCTTTAAAAGAAAATACCTGTTAAAACTTGGCTTCCTGTTAATTGAACTAAGGCGATACGGCAAAGGAAGGAGCAGCAATCACTATGCGACGATCAATTGATCGAGTCTAGCCTTCCTTCTGTATAGGAAGGAGTCAGGCTAGACTCGATCAATCAATCGTCGCATAGTTGATGCCTGCTCCTTCCTTCGCCGTATCTCCTTAGTTCAATTTACAGGAAGCAACAAGAACCTAAGTTTTAACAGGTATTTTCTTTTTTCTTTACTTTTTTGAGGGAATTGTTTGTCACAATTACATTAGACCCCTAAAGTGAAGATTTTATCACACACGGTGTGCAGCAATCCACAGTCTCACAGATATGTGCATCCGCATTACAGGTCACGCTCATTCTCCCTTGTGGTGTAAATGTATCATGGTTTTTGTCTGCCAGATGTGTAATAATTTGTGGATCCATTAAATTCCTACAGGGATGAAAAGTTAAGGTATAACAATATAACTTTTTTGTATTTCTCTACATTGGTGGCTGGGTGGCCTTGTACAGGAGATAATAACAATAATGATACTTTCAACTTTGCCTCAAGGATTAACAGTGAGCCTCAGGAGTGGATTTTTTTCTGTTCCTTTAAATTGGTTCTATTTAAGTATGGGTATCACCAATGAATTTAACTTTTCATTGAAACCTAATGTTGAAAGTGTATTCTATTAAAGGGACATTATACACCCCTATTTAACATTGGCTAAATGAATAGGGCTTGTGCTGAGCATACTTTATGCCTGCTGTTTTAATTTATGCTTTCTGGCACTGGCACTAAATAAGAATATGAAGCCAGTTTCACTTTAGTACTTCCTGTCACTTCTGGTCCAAAAGAACTTCAAAGAAGCTGATAAAACTAATTACCAGTCCACTGAGAAACCCCTGATAATAAGAAGCTCAAAGGCTGCTGCACAGAGAAGGGAGAGGTTTGTTTGTTTAAAGGTAGATAGGCAAAGAGATTAACTGCCACCATTTGAAGCTATCTGCTTAAAGGAACAGTAACACCAAAAAATAAAAATGTATAAAAGTATCTAAAATATAATGTGCTGCTGCCCTGCACTGGTAAAAGTTGTGTGTTTACTTCAGAAACCCTACTATAATTTATATAAATAAGCTGCTCTGTAGCCATGGGGGCAGCCATTCAAAGGAGAAAAGGCACAGGCACATAGCAGATAACAGATAAAACACTATTGTATTCCACAGAGCTTATCTGTTATCTGCTATATAACCTGTGCCTTTTCTCCTTTTTTCCAGCTTGAATGGCTGCCCCCATGGCTACACAGCAGCTTATTATATAAATTATAGTAGTGTTACTGTAGCAAACACACCAGTTTTACCAGTGCAGGGCAACAGTGCATTATATTTTTATTACTTTAAAGCTCTTTCATTTTTTAGTGTTACTGTTCCTTTAATGTTTCACATAACTTGTGGAACTTCAAAGAACCTTAAAAAAAAGAGGATTTGGTTAGACCATTACATGATATTCTTTAAAGGAAAGAAGGACAAAGAAAGATTTGTAAAAAACAAAAAAAGGGGTAATGTAATAAAAATGACTACAGTTTGCACCAGGTATAATAACCCCCTAGCAACCAATCAGAAGGCCACATGTTCTGATCATCTGTTTGAAAACAAACATCTGATAGGTTGTCACAGGTTACTAGACCAGATGCAAATGTAATGCCTTTATTACAATAGCCCCAAATTTTACCCAAGCCTTGTAAACCATGGCAAATAATGAGATATATTCAGCAGACCTGTTAATGCTACCCATTGGTTAGTTGCTATGTTTTAGTAGAGTTTACTAGCGGTAAATATGATCCTTTCCGCATAATCTATCACGATTACAATATTTATTTGGTGGCACTGAATATCTGTATATGAGTGTTTTTCCAAAAAATACAATATCTATTAAGTTCAATGGGATATGCATGCATGTGTGTCTATATACCGTACAAATATACTGTATACAGAAAGGGAGAGGCTACATACAGAAATATTACATTGCAGCACATTCTTATATTATGTAGATGTCAGCAATGGCATCAATCAAACATTTTGGCACTTGGAAAGTCTTCTTGGAAGTACTGGAAAAGGCACTGTAACATTACAAGCTTCAGGAAAGGGTGTTAGAAGAATATGGATTCTCAGATTCTATGATTTAGGTCTACAAATATGCACAAGTTGTTCTTAACATACATTAATATTGTTTGAAAAATATTATTTAAGTAAACAAAAGAGGAGGCAGGTTTATTAAAATTCATATTTGCGTCATTTTAGAGTTTTTTTCAACATAATCTTTTTTTTTTTACCTAAATTTAAAATGTGACTAAACTCACATTTTTAAAAGCGCAAATGTTTCCTTGGTTATTAAAAAATCTGATTAAAAAACAAGGAATGCAAAACTGTGTAAAAAAAAAAACCTGAATACTCTGAATCGTGAACTGTGCATCACTTTTAATAGTTTGATAAAAAGATTTAAAAAATCGAATACCTTGAAGTGAAAGGACTGCTCCCATTGACTTCTATATCCCCAACCTTTTATTCCCGTGAGCCACATTATAATGGAGAAAGTGTTATTTAATAGCCCCTATGTGGACTGGCAGCCTATAGACATCTCTGTTTGGCATTATACTGTGTTTTTATGCAACCAAAACTTGCCTCCAAACCAGGAATTCAAAAATAAGTATCTGCTTTGAGGCCACTGGGAGCAACATCCAAGGGGTTGGGGAGCAACATGTCACTCATGAGCCACTGGTTGGGGATTACTGATATAGGCAATAAAGGTTAATATAGTAAGCCTTTAATTTCTACTGGTCTTCTGTTATCTTGGTATTTGGGTGGGTCGTCAGGACTGGAGAGGAGTCATCTATAATTAATGAAGTCTGGGTAGTCAAAGCAGCCAAGTCTTTTCTGTTAAAACAAGCAATCCTTATTATTATTATTATTATTATTTCAGGCTTTTTCTAGGTTTTTCTACAGTAGGTTTAACCCAAACATCCCTTAAGCTCCTAACCCTTTGTAGGCCACTATGGTTCTGGGTGTCTGATATACGCAGTAACTCCCATTACACAAAACAGCAGCATATGGAAACCACAATAGTTCAATGATTTTTAAAAGTAGTATTAATTTCATATCTTAGATTGTAAGCCTTGCTATTGAGCAGGGATATCTACAGCTCTGGTATTGCTTCTCGTTTAGGGTGGCCACCTCTGCCGGCTAAGAAAGCCAGACAGGGGGCGGGGATGAGGCAGAAGCCATGATGACGTGGGGTGGGGAGAAGGGGGGCCATCAAAGGGGCTATGACACGGCGATCAGGTTAATGTTACTGAGTCCTGCCCAGTCTTCCTAATTTGGGTGTAACAGTACCTGGTGGTCTAGGGGGGCGTCAGGGATGTCCGGAAATTCAAATATTTAAAGGTGCCCCACTTCGGTTCTGCTTCCTGGGTGATTTAATTCTAAGTTTTTCTTCATGTTTTGACCCTTGCCTGACCTTGACTTCATTGATTGCTGCCTATACTGACCTTTTGCCTGTTGTCTGACCACGTCTTCTGGATCTCGATTTTGTACTTTGTTGCTAGCACGGTTTTGATCTCGGCCTGTTTCACTTTCGTCTCCACTCCCTTACTCTGCTTAAACGCTAGGTTCCCTAGCCTGCCCAGACCATTTGCCCTGGTTCTCTCACATTAAGTCCCGGCAGCACTCAAGTAGCGGAGGTCTCCTCCCAAAGTGAAAGGTGGCTGTTATATGAAGAAGAGTAAGCTCTGACAAGGATCTTGGCTTCTCTTCTGGGTTTGGGATACCGTGTGTGACATTGGGAAACCAGGCAGCCCAAAAACCGGGCTATCCGCAGGGCTGGTCTTATAAACTGTTGGGCCCAACTGGGACCATTTCAGAATGTGTTATCCAGAATGCTGGTTTTCCAAATAAGGGGTCTTTTTCATAATTTGGATCTCCATACCTTAAGTCTACTAAAAAATAATTTAAACATTAAATAAGCCCAATAGGATTGTTTTGCCTCCAGTAAGGATTAACTATAGCTTAGTTAGGATCAAGTACAAGGTTTTTTTTTTTTAAGGAAAAAGGAAAACCATTTTTAAAATTAGAATTATTTTATTATAATGGAGTCTGTGGGGCTCCTGTAATTCTGAGCTTTCTTGATAACAGGTTTCCAGATAACGGAGCCCATACCTGTAGTAATAATATGAATACTTTATCTCCTATACTTTGCTTCTATATTAAACATTAATTAGATTGATTTGGAATAATTTGTCCTTAATCAATCTGAAATACTGAATCCTTGGAAGGCCTAGACAGTATTAAATATTGATTAAGGTTGAATTGGCCTATGGATTTTATTGATTGATTCAAACAGTCTTGCATGGTGTTTCCTGCAGGTACCCCAATTTCCTCTAAAACTTGAAAACATATAGGCGTGTTATTTGGCTTCTGGAGAAACTGACCATAGTGTGTGTTAATGTGACAGGGACCTTAGATTGTACGCTCCACTGAGGCAGGGGCTGATGTGAATGATGTATAATGCAGTGCTACAGAATACTACTAATATTTAATCACAGATTGAATGGCTAGGAATCCTTCAGAATACTTACATAATTCCCTGTATTAACTTTAATAAATATTCCTAAATTTGCAACATTTTGCAACGTTTCCAAAGGACCATAACAGCTCTAGTTTATATGTGGTACTTGTCTCATCCAAAGTCCCCCTGCAGTCAAGACCCCCCCCCCCCCCGCCTTATTCCTGGGATTAGTGCCATGCAACATCACTTCCCAGATAACTGTGTCATAAAATGACTTCCCCCTTTTTTCTACTTTTCCTAATTTTTCTTCTCTTTCGGGAACTCTAAAATTACTTCTAAACTGCTTTCAAAACAAAATTAGGATATACTATTTTTTATGATAAGTTTCTCCTGGAAGCCATACTGTCATTATAATACAAAAAAAATTCACTAATGTGAATGAATAATAAGTAAGTCTGTTATATTTTTTTTATTTTTATTTCTGTTTTATTTCTTAAATTCTTAACCTAACATTTCTATTTTTCCTGCTTTTGCTGTAAGTTCCAGACTGATTTCCCTGGTCTAATAAACCGATTCCAGCATGAGTCAATAATTTGGAATGCCCAGCTGCCAAGCAGCATGATTCAGCTTTTTTGAACGGGAAAAATGTTAGATAGAGGGAGCATTCAATAAACCATTTAGATCTTAAAACTATAGGGAAAAAGAATAAAACCTATTTGCTAAAAATACCAATTATAAATCCACCACATTTAGGTCCGGTTCTTTTAAACAGAACTAATAAATACATATGGTTGCATTTTTAATATTAAATTATCTATCAATATTTTAATATGAACATTTAATTTTGATACTGACAAATAATCCACCACATCTAGTCAATTACAAGGTTATTCCCAAAGGGGGTCTAAATGCAAACAAATTCGTTGATGTAAAAAGGTGCCCTCTGATCACTTAAGCAATTTACATTTATTTTCTATTTTTTGTGGTTTCTGAGATGTTGCCAATTTTAGACTGCTAATTTTAGGCTCAACAGCTTTCTATAGTTTGACACATTTTTCGGCAAAGGGGGATAGGGCAGTTTCACTTGTCACTAATTTTTACCTTAAAAGTTATAGTTCTCTGTTTTATCATTTATAAAGGTTTAAAACGGAAAAACTGGGGCATATTTATTACAGTGTGTAAGCCAACATTACCAGTGATTTTGCCCATAGCAACCAATCAGCAATTAGAATTTAATAGCTAACTACATACCTAAGTTAAGCAAAGATCTGATTGGTTGCTATGAGCAACATCCCCAGTGACGGCTTACACGCTATAATAAATATGCTTCTTTTTAGTGTACTGGTCTGATGATATTGTATTGATGATTGTTATTTTTATTGCTAGCACGTATTTATAAAAGACCAATTTATTCCATAGTGTTGTACAATTAATGGTTCTATATAGTAAAAAAGAATACATATAAAAACAACCAATAACTAAAATGTCTTTTGTTCTTTATTTTCCTATTTTTTTATTTTTACTTTTTTTTGTTTAATCTCTCTTATCTTTTTATACGATATACAAAATGATATAATGTAACATGTGAAATAACTGCAACCATGAAACATGTGAAAAACCAATAAAAACAAAGTTTACAAAAAAAAACAACCAATAACAAATACAATAGGTAAATAAGGCCCTGCCTAAAGAGCTTACAATCTAATAATGATGAGTGTTTACCAAATACAGGTAATGTAAATAACATTCTGTGTTTGGCACTATTTTTGTTTATAATGGTGCAATATATAAACACAAGTGATTTTTCATAAAACTGCAAAAATGGATACCTTCTGAAGGACACCATTGTCTGGATATTTCTTCCCACCAAACATAGCACAGACTAGTAACTGTTTCCTAGGGAAGGCAGACATGACTACACTGCACAACTTTCCAAGCAACACAAACAGGTTTGTCCTAATTCTGAATTCACTCTTGGGTTTATATATTTACAGTTAAATAGGGTCCTAGTTGTAAGCACTATATTTATATATATATATATATATATATATACCTGTATATTGTTTTCTCATTTATTTATGCAAAAAGCAATACCACAATACCAAAACAATTCACTACCAGTACAGAGCTAATAAAGAGATTTACATCATAATATCCTTAATGCTGAATTTTGCATGAATATCATTTACATTCTATATCCACATATTATAAAAATCCTATTTGTCACTGAATGAGTAATAATTAGGGATTGTATTTAGTCTAACCATAATATATTGCATCTTTCTTTCATTCCCTGTTAATTATTTACAAAACAGTATTGTATTACAAAACATTTATGAATTATGTGTCAAAAAAAGTGACACTTTGGCATATCATTTTAATGTATGTTGGTTTAAACAGAGCATTAACGTGGCCTAAGTATTACATTAGCAACGTGTGTCGTACGTGCTCGCTAAACGCAAATGAATATGGCAGATTTAATTAGGCTATGATTGGGGAAAAATTTACATTCAGTAGCTAATTGCTTCACAGATTTCTTTCATAATTCTTTTTTCTTTTTTGTGATCTAGAAGGATGCTTGGAGGAAACCACAAATGCAGTCGGCTTTCAGTTGTCACAGCCTACAAGCCTCTCATGACAAGTTTTTGACACATTGCTCTTCCATCAGGTTCCCTTCTACAGTGGGATGACAAGTCTATTTTGTGGCAGTGTGAAATGAAGCAAACAGTGCTACCGCTGTCTCATGTCTTATAATGGAAGGTTCACAGCATGGACAATTGGGAATTTCTTCAGGCAGGGGAAGTACTTTTAGTCAAGCCCTTGCTTTAATCAATCAAGGAAGAAATGAACGTCAGCAGAGCAATCATTGTACAAAAAAATCTCTTTTGTTTATTTGGTAAGAAATATTATTTAAGCCATGATTTCCATTTTATTGTATAGTTAGTGTTTGGAAAATAAGCTAAGAAAGATGCCTATCTGGTCTATTTATTACCCTGATCCTGGCATCTATTATTTCAATGGGTGATTTTAGTAAGTATGTTAAATTGGAACAAAATTGGATTTTGTGTGACTTTTGTTGAGTACAACAAATGCTCTGGCACTTTACACCACAGTTATTGCAAGTACTTGTGGGAATTATTTCATTCCTGATATTTATCAGTCTCTAATATTTTCTTTTAGTTCAGTAGATGAAGGAGCATTGCAGCTCCACACACAGCTAAATAGATACATGTACATAAAATAATGCTCTTTGGATCCACTGGGACAATCAATTGTCAGGTGTGGGTGAATCAGTGTAGGAAAAGATGTTTTTTGCTATTTTTCCCATGAGTGTGTTATTTAAGAAAATAAAATGCTTGCCACCTTAAACCAGGTGAGCTTTTTGTTGTTAAAGAACCAGCTTGTATAAAGATAATCTTGTACAAGGAAAACGTAACCAATACATACAAAAGAAAAACTCACTTGCATTTCTTTAATAATAATTAAGCTTCCCCACTATGTCTGTAAGCTCAAACCTTACTTATGAATAGGCCACATTGTACTTACTAGTCTATACCAAAGGCATCTTAAAGTAGGCTATGCATTCAAAGGTGCAGATCTTGCCACTGGTCTAGTAACATTTAGTAACCAATTGGCACTATAATGGTTACATGTTCCTTGGGTTACTAGACCTGGACAAACGTATCTCCTTTTATAGAAAGGATACCACTGGTATTCTGCTTTCATTTATACAAGCAAAGAGACGATTGCAGATTCAGAGCTTTGCTTCATATATTTCAAGATACAATGTAGTCTGTTGGTACAGTATATAATCTCATAGGAAAATGAATTTCATAAGTGCTATTCTTAATTGTGTCACCTGTACAGTGCAGTGAGCCATTTTCAAAGGCCTGAATTCAGAAGAACAAGTAGTGTGGAGTTGTGCATTGTTAGTAAAATCATTTGTATGAGATAGACACTGTTTTGTACCTATAGGACTTCTTTCTTCCTGTCAAAACAGCAATCCTGGAATGGTATGTGACTGGGGTTTTTGATAAATTTAGAAGTATTAAAAGGCAGCTACAGTATACATGAACTTTTCTACTGAGGCACAGAGGGGGATTAAAGTTTACCCTCTCTTGTCATTGCAGGGCACTGGATTTGTGAGTGTGTGGGCCCAATTTGTTCAGCAAGTAACATTTTCAGGGAGTGTTTACAAATTAGCTTTCTATAATTTCTAAACGCCCAACCTCGAAATAACGAAACAAAATAATTTCTTTCTCAATTCACTTATTCTTCATTATAAAAAGTAGTCTCTTTACTCATTACTTGTTTTTGTTTGCTGGGAAAGATGACTGAGATCTTTTAAAAGAGGGCACACTGGTAATAATTTTATATCACTTGTCTATGCTTGCCATAGAGAGGGGCAAGTAGTGGAATAGTCAAAACCTCTGCATGTTGTATTACAGCGTGTAAATATTATCATAGTGTTTAACAGCACTAGATACCCTATGACAGAATTAGAGAATGCTCTGATATAGGTTTTTCTCAGCCAAACACTATATAGAGCCAACATGGTGATGTTAGCACAAATATTGGGAGTCATCTTTTGTTTTTCAGCAAAACATTATTTTAAACCTTGCATCTCTTCCTACCATTTTTAGTTATGCCACTGAGCAAAGGATCTGAGTCTTGCCAATACCAATTAGACACAGCTCAGGAGCACATCAGCAAGGTCCCAGTGTGTAATGAGCCAAACATTACATATGTACCATCTGTGCATTTACAGACTGTGCACTTTACACATATCCTTACAATCACAATAACCAGCACTGTGCAAATACAGTTTTTTTTTCTCTTTTGAAATGCATTGGAATCTGATTTTTCACAGTTATAAAAGCTGAACATATAATTACACACATATTTATCTTAAATAAAGCAATAGGTGCATCTTCCTTTAGTCCCCATCGGGAAAATGCAAGCTCATTTATCAGTAGGAAGAAATTAAAAAGGATAGACATGTACATTAGATTTACACTGTTTCACTTTATGGAACATCATCCTTGACCTAGAACAACATGCTTGTTTTGACCCAGCTTTCAACAATAAAATATGAGTGTGTAATGTATTCATTTGATCTCTTCATATTATTATGATCAAGCATAAAAGTTACCTTTAGGCGATCCTACAGAATTAGACTGCTAGTCATTGAGTAATGACAAGTAGCTAGTCTCATCTTTTTTTTTTTTTGTAAGGTTTTCTCCTACCGTCACCGCCCTACAATTCCCCAGTGCCCCCTGTGTAGTATCATTCACCCAGACACACAGACACTTTTAGCTCTATCATGGAGTCTTTCTGTCACATTTACAAACACATGTTAAACCATTTAATTCTAGAGAGGTATGAAATCCAGTGTTTTACAGCTTCTCCACTTCCAGACAGATATGCATTAGTGATGAGCGAAATTTTTTGTCTGGCATGGATTTGCGGTGAATTTCCGAGTTTTGCCATTAGCGGATTTTTTTAGCGAAATAGGCATGAAAATTGTCACCAATTTTTTTTGACGTGCACAACAGTTTTTTTGACGCACGTTATTTTCGATGTTTCGATAATCTTTTCAAACATTCGCAAATGTTTTGGTGAAGCAAAACTAATATGCATGTCTTAAACTCACATTTATTATAATTATTATAATCCTTTACTTCTACAGACAGGCACTCAGCATTTAAACTAGAACATAAAAATCCGAGACAGCATACTAAATGATAGAAACCCTTTTTTGACCCAGCTGGGGCTTCTCACTCATTCTGGATGCCATACTTGGTGAGACAGGCAGTAGGTATTGTTATTTTGCATGGAGGAAAAACAATGCCTTATTCTGTTACATGAAGGATACCACCCACAATCAAGGACAGCCAGCAAAACAACTAATATAATGTTACCAAACAAAGGCTAGCAGAGTAGAGAAATGGGTTGCAAATGTAAATATTGGTTTTAGCAATGAGACATATGCAAGTGTATTTGCTATATTTGCTGAAAATGTTTTCATCAGAGTCAAAGTTACTTTAATTAAAAGAATTGATGTCTTAAAAGGTTAGACATACTTGATTTGTTTACAGTATAGGAGAGGCACCTTAGAAATGACATGATCAATATGTACAAATAAAATCAAGGTCAAAAGAAATACATTTTACATAGCAAGAATGGGGTAGGTGACAAGGAGATACAGTATCTAGTGAAACCAGAAAAAAATGTAGATTTCCCTATCATAAAAGGAAGATATTATTTTCTGTAAGGGCAGCTATGTTATAGAGAGGTGGTAATGTGGGATTTATTGGTTGGGTCTTGATTTTAGAAATACATCTAATGTATACTTAAATGTGTCAATGAAATAATGGGTGATTTATCTAGAGGAGTTATCCCATAGGCCCGCCCCGTCACTGAGAGGTCAATTTAACAGCTATTTTGCAGCAGGATTTGATTGCCTTTCTTTGGATCAATATAGATGGAGTCAGGGTTGGACTTGATGGATTTATTTTCCTCTACCACAATTTTATATTGCTGGTTCTACATTTAAACTGTTTAATATAATTATGTAGAAGGTTCATGGAAGGTGTGCCAGTGTGATTGGCTGTTGACATCTGCAGATTATGTTATGTAGGATCAGTAGAGCATGTTACTAAACATCACTGCATTTGATTGCTTTGAGCCACTAATTCTATTAATCCCTTTACAGAAAGGCTTATCAGCGTATTTTACAAATTGGTCACCAGATCTAAAAAAACTAAAATGGATATATGAAAAAGAAATAAGAAAAAGATGGATACATTTGCAATGTGACCCCAAAAGACCTTTGTAAGTGGTGTCTGGCATTCATTCATTGACCTTCCATCTCATTGACTCACATTGCCTGCATCTAAAGCTCTTTAGTCTCTGTATCATACATGCTAAATTCAGTATCCGCTAAGGCTTCATTTCAGTCATTAGTAGTCTTTGTTGGAAGTCCTCTTTCATATGTTAATCACAACTAATGACTTAATGCCTCTCAGACTAATATTAAACTAATCTCTTAAAATCAATGCTTTATTTAAGCCTATGCAAGTGCTTGTATAGGAGCAGTTAACCATATTCTGTGTCGAAACATGATTTTGTTCTGAAAATATTAGGTATATCTGTAGAAAAAAATAGAATAATGCTAACAAAAGCCGCAATGCTATGTTCAAAAATGATATGATGTTTCTGTTGGAATCTTTCTGTCCTCACAACAGAATTACTCTCCTCGCAGAATGCCTTGTGGCAGCTAAGCTTTTTAATGTAACTAGATTTATTTTGCATAATTCATTAAGGCACTTGCAATCTCTGCTGGGTTGTTTTGCTGAACCCCATGGAACCTGCTACTGTAAATGGCATTATATTAAATATGGCTTGTTTCTTTGCAATGTAATGAAATTCCTCTCTGGCACAATACACACACATATAGACTTTCAACATCAAACACCAAAGCAAAAGGGATTTTGAAAGTGGAAACCATATTATTAATAGCAATAATATTAATGTTCCCTAATTACACTAGTTGCCATGCCCTCCCAGGCACTTATAATGAGGGGCTCTGCTAATTCAATTTCAGTGTTATTCCATTTGCATGATATTATTAGTAGCTTTGTCACCTGTAGTTTCTTGCAGTGCCTGGTCTTACATGAAAATCTTTTCCATATGTTGCAACAGAACAGCTCCAAAAGATGTTTAAAATGAATCTTTGGAAAAACTCATTTTAATCAACAAGAAATCTTTGTTTAAAGGAAAACTTAACAAAGAAGTAGAGTAGAAATTATGTACATTATGTTTTGGGTTCTGTTCTATACCAGCCCAAAACTACCACAGCCCTTTATTAGGGAAGATCTGTGAACTCAAGGATGCCCCGGTAGGTCCCAATTTTCTTTTCTGCTGATTCCCACCACATGCTTTGCACTGCTGTCGGTTACCTGACCTTACGGAACCAACTCAACAATATACTGTATATATAGAATATAAAAGTCACAATACAAGGCTGGTTAGTAATTCAATTAAATTCTCATTACATGGCAGCTGAGAAACCAGTGCAATTTGCATCAGGTAATAATTAGTCCTGTAGCATCAGTTTCCATGACATTTTCTGCTTAGTTTAGCTTCTAAACAGCTGCCCAGAGCGCACCCAGCATCTGCAGTGTCACTGACGCTCCTAACAAAATCCAAAATGGGGAACTTTAAAGGTATGGATCATCACTGTTATAGAATGATACAACTGACAATATGATATGGCCAACAGATTGATGCATGGCTTTACAAAGACTAAGGGGGGCACTTAGTAATGCTAGATTTTTTTTCCTTAATTCATATTTCTTGCACGAAAATATGATTTTATCACAGAAAAAACAAAACTGTGACAAATTCGAAAACAAAAATACACCATCTAAAACCAGTAGAGATCATGTAGAATTCAATGGCAGAGATCCCTCTTACAACTGAAAGTTTTTTCTTTGCTTCATGGTCTTAGAGGTATTCCAGGTTTTTTGACACTGATGGAAAATTGCGCTTTTTGTGTTTTTCCCTGTCTTTTTTCGTTTGTGCTTTTTCAATTTGGATCTTTTGATAAATGACTGACATCCAAGGGTATGACTTTAGTTGTGGTTTCAACAACTCCAAAACCACGAAAATCCAAATATTGATAAATGGGCCTCTAACTGATCATCATTCTCATCAGTCCCTGCC
Organism: Xenopus tropicalis; assembly: GCF_000004195.4. NCBI lineage: Eukaryota > Metazoa > Chordata > Amphibia > Anura > Pipidae > Xenopus > Xenopus tropicalis. Next base: position 57,710,392 of record NC_030684.2, read on the forward strand.
ACAATGAAGCTCACAATCTAAAATCCATATGGAGATTTTGACATCAGTCCAAAGAAATGTATTTAATTGTCTCTCGAAAGAGGAAATAGCAGTGCTAAATAAATACATGGTATTTCCAAGTCTTTAACTGCAGATGGAATTTCAAAAATATAATATTGCCTTAAGTGTCAACTTTTTTTTCTAAACGTATTCCTGTGAATGTGAGCGGTCTTTAAATGTTTTTCTGGCAAGCTTTGGAGAAATGTATTTTGCAACTGTAGTAATTATCAGAATTTAAGTAATTTTGTTAATGGACATGATCCATGAATATTGCATCTGTGCTCTGTAACCCACCACAGTTTTCTGCAAAGTGGAAAAAAAGAGAAATTGGCAGTTGTTCTTTGTGCAAACAGTGAATGCAGCAGAATATGCTGTTATCAGTTCCAGTGGATTCTCACAGTAAATAGCAGTTTGCTGGAGTGGTTTTTCTCTCAGGAATTTTTTTTTTGTTGATCTTCAATGTGTATTTATATCAGTTTTCTCAAGGGACTTCCTGTGTTACTTTCATAAGCACAATGTACCCAAGATGTACAGGGAATAATCCCTGAGCAACATCATATGAAAACATATGTTACTAGCAAGAACAGTATAGTCTTCAGGTGATGTTTGTATCTATTAAACAGCAATTGTTGGATTGCTCATACACGGAACTATCAATATGCTGCTTGGAAAATCCATGTGACACCATCATTAATTAAATACACTGAAATATAATATGATGAAATACCAAGAAAATGACATTTTGGTCTGCCAATGAGAAGTTAACTGTTCCCTTGCTATGCAGTCTTCAAGGAACAGAAGAACGGTGTGCCAAATGTATTTTATTTAGTGGAGGGATACAATGATGTGAAAAGAACTGAGCAAGCTCTTATTTCGATTTAGTCAGCAATTTGCACAGTAGATTAGTTAATTAATTAAAACTCAGGATTCAGCAAAGTACAAAAGAGAAAAAGACATACACATTGTAGAACAATTGGTAATGGCTCCTAAGCTGGAGCTACAGAGGCTCTATGGTAAATGCACAATGTCCAAATATTATTGGACATTATAGACAAGTCTCTTCTCAATAAAACAAAGAAGCCCAATGATTATCCAGATTGTTTTATTTGTATTCAGTAACTGGGTGAATTTACACTAACTTTACCCTAACCAATTTACATGTAACCTTTATTGAAACATAAATGTTTTAGAAGTTCTTTCCCTTTGTTTTTTTAACACCTAAACCTCCCTGCCGATGTTTTTTTAGAAGTGTAACATCAGCAAGCCATAACTGCATTGTAATTTTCCTTAGTTCAATTAAAGCAAGATAACTACTGTAGGACTATTAAGCTAATGGCACACATATGGGGTTATGTAGTAAAAGGCACTAAGTTTGCACAGGAACAGTAACCAATAGCAATCAACCAGCAGGTGGAATTTATTGGTCACCAATTTAAAAGCAAACATCTTATTGGTTGATATGGGTTACTGCTCCTCTGCAAACTTAGTGCCTTTTATTACATATAGGGGGTTGTTTTTCTCTCTGTTGGTATCAATGGCAGGAGGCAAGGGTAGGCATTGGACATTTCTCCACCAAGTGAGATACACAGGAACAGAACTGGACATTGGCCTCACTGATTATTCTAACAGAAGAATTCTCTTGCATCAATATGTCCAGGGCACCTGTATTAAAGAACTAAGGATGCAAATGGGAGGGATCTGCATGTCTATACTTGCTGTAATGCCTGAGAGCTTAGGACACAGGAATAGGTTTTACTTGCCAAATTGCCTCATTCCACCTACATATACATCACTGGTAATTGACTGATCATTTATCTTCAATTCACTGTGTCCCTCACACCACCCACTTAGAACGTACTAATCTGAATTCTTAGCTTTTGTTTTGTGCTTCAGAGACCTTCCTGGCAGAGTTTATTTGATAAAGACAGGCTGGATTTATAGCCTTTTTCCCCTGAGCCTGTTTACTTTGCTGAGATTATGATTTGCTGCTGTAATATTGGGACTTTACAGAACGTGTCAATGGAAACTGTTGTTGATTGATAATACTCTGTGTTGCTTCTAGAAAAATGCTTTATCACAATCATAAAACATCTTTTCCTCCAAAAACAAGATAGTTCCTCTGGCCATGACCAGACTGGGCTCCTGTCCTTGTATGACCAAAATATTAACAACGTGGCAATGCTTTTATTTACATCAACGGTTGGCAATACGTTTTTTTTCCAGGGCGACTTCTTTGCAAATGTCAGGGAAGTGCAGAGAAGGCTCTGTCAATGTATTTTATTAAATTACCATCTCTGTCTTGTATAATACAATTGTTATGTATGTTGCTTTTGCCAAAGTAAATCAATTGATATAATAATATTGCATTACATATAAAGCATACCACATGAATTTAAAAAAGGTTTTGCACCAAAGCTTGGAATTATGACATGTCACGCAAGCCTTTTCTCCCAACCCTGGCATATTTAAACCCTTTGATCCATTATAGTAAATGAGTGCTAGGATGTGTGCCATAAAGTTTAAACATGAAATATGTTTTAAAACACAAGGACACTGTAATTCTCTACTGCTATAAATGCCTGCAGACAACATATCTCCCTTCCAAAACAATGGAATGCCAAGGCCCCTTCTGAGCACACTTATATGTGGTGTTTGGCCTATTAGAGAATGATATCCGTTAAACTCACCACAAAGCTTAAGGGAAATGACTAAGGAGGCTTTGAAGTCCCCTGCTTATTTGTTAGGCTTTCACCCTTTCGGTATTAAAAATTAATATTGTGGCGGATCATTGTCATAGGAAAAAAAAATCACCGAATTTGCCATTGAACAAGGTACTACCAATGATATCAGTCTATAGAATAGAAAGTCTCATACCAAGATTTTGGGGTGCATGGCACAAAAATCTAGTTGCTGTATTCTAAAGCAGAGCGGTTTTTTCCTTCCATTTGGAAGACATAATTCCTCAACATCCAAATCCAATATATGAATACATGTCATTATGGGACCTCTGCACTACGATTGATTATTAAGATTGAACAGGCGAAAATGAGGGTTTAAATGTAGAGGGGGAAAGAAAACTAGTAGTCTGTTGGGTTTAAAAGACAACAGGTCCTATTGGGGCTATGGTGACCAGTTAGAAACCTGCAGTCCAAGAGGCCATATACAGTGATAATTTGACAGATACAAAATAAAGTAAAAAAATGTTTTGTTGAATAGTCTACAGTTTATTTTGTATATTTTTCATTGTGGGTGTAGTACAGATTACCTACTTAACTGTGTACATAATGAACTGTTTCTATATTTTATTTATAGTTATTCCAATAAAACATTGAATACATCAGCTCAGCAGCCATTCATTAAACTGATTTGTATATAGGACAAATGGCCTTACAGCTTCCCATAGGGCCCTGCTCTGCCCCACAGTGCTATTGTTTTGGGTTTGATTCATACTTGGGCATTAGCATGGATTTTGTATGTTATTGCTTTGTAAATAACTGTACTATGCATATAATTTAGTAACTGTATATGCCGTATGTAAAATGTCAATTTAAGTATTGTTCTAATGGCTTTCAAAGGAAACTGAAAGATTTTCATAGGTTTGTTTTTCTTGTCTATTGGAAAACTACACCCACTGAGAGCTTAATATTAACTTAGCCCCATTTCAGCTTTATGCCTCCAGCAATAGAAAATGAGATTCTAGCAGCATGGGGATTAATTGAGCTAGCATATAAATACATAAACCATTATTAATATTAAATCAATACTATTAATATATGCTGCAAATATCTAGCCACCGATGCAATGTGCATTAACACAGCTCGTTTTGCCTTTTCTGTTGCAAATTCCAAAAATAAAATCGAATATGTCAGCTTTTTCTAGACTGTTAGTTTTAGAATTATTGCTAGGCAGTGCACTTTTTAAGTACAGAGGTGAAACATGACCTGTCGCAACAATTTACTCGTGTCAGTAAAAAAATCTATTATTTCCACAAATCGATCAACATTTTAAAAAGGGCTGGATTTTAAACAGTCTTATTTTGATCATTTTGAATTTTCAGTTCCTATTTAACCTGCAAGAAAATTGCTATTTGGATAGTTAAGAAAGCTCCGACTTCATTAGGTATGAGATATTTGTTATCAACAAAGCCATTGCTAATTTTTTGTTTGTATAAAAGAACACCACATTCTGGAGAGAACAATTAAAATGTAAAGATTTGTTTCAAAGCTGAACATAAACAAAGTCCAAACTTCATTAGATCAGGTAATCAGTTGCAGATTATTTCAGTCTTACAGTGCAGCGTGTTGCTAATAAACACATGGCGTGACAAAGTTCAAAATGCAAACAGGAAATGTTAGATCTACATCACAGGCACATTTTTTTTTTGTTTTACCATTGCCATAGGTTTTATGATCTAGAGCAGTGCTGTCCAACTGGCGGCCCGCGGGCCGCATGCGGCCCGCGACCCCCCTCTGTGTGGCCCCCCACCTGTCTGGCTGCTTTGATGGCTTACTCTTGTGTAAGCTTTAAATCGTATCAGTACTGTGATTAACTGCCCCCCCTGCATGGTTCTCACCTCAGATTCAGGCTGTAATCAGGCTGTATTGTTTAAATATGTAATCCCCTGTGTTGTTCACACCTTTTAATCTCTGCATTGTTCACCCCCTGCAGTGTTCACACCTCAGGCTCAGGCTGTAATCACTCCCATTGTTCCCCTGTTCACACCTCAGGAGCAGTAGAAACCCACAAATAATCCCTGCACACTACAAAAAGAAAATATACTGAGGTGGTACTGCAATTAAAAAGTTTTTTAATATATAGTTATTGTGCAGACTGTAGGAGCAGTGCCAGCATTGTGTCACTGTATGCTGCCTGTGTGTACCATACACACAGGCATCATAGGGCAAGCAGAGTATGGCACACACAGGCAGGGTAGGGAAGGCAGAGTATGGCACACACAGGCAGAGTATGGCACAAACCAACCAAGAATGGCAAACACAGTGAAAGTATAGCCCACGCAGGCAAGGTAGGGAAGGCAGAGTATGGCACACACAGGCAGGGTAGGGAAGGCAGAGTATGGCACACACAGGCAGGGTAGGGAAGGCAGAGTATGGCACACACAGGCCAAGTATGGCACAAACCAGCCAAGTATGGCACACAGGCAGGGTAGGGAAGGCAGAGTATGGCACACACAGGCAGGGTAGGGAAGGCAGAGTATGGCACACACAGGCAGGGTAGGGCAGGCAGAGTATGGCACACACAGGCAGGGTAGGGCAGGCAGAGTATGGCACACACAGGCCAAGTATGGCACAAACCAGCCAAGTATGGCACACAGGCAGGGTAGGGAAGGCAGAGTATGGCACACACAGGCAGGGTAGGGAAGGCAGAGTATGGCACACACAGGCCAAGTATGGCACAAACCAGCCAAGTATGGCACACAGGCAGGGTAGGGAAGGCAGAGTATGGCACACACAGGCAGGGTAGGGAAGGCAGAGTATGGCACACACAGGCAGGGTAGGGAAGGCAGAGTATGGCAGGTTTTTGCTGCACTACAACCATTAATATGGGTATGGTCATGTGATAACATGGGTGTGGTTTCAAGTGGGTGCAGTTTCAAAAAGGGGAGTGGTCAAAACTGGCTTCCATTATCGGCCCTCCACCACGTAGGTCGGAAAAATTCCGGCCCTCGGTACAACAGAAGTTGGACAGCACTGATCTAGAGTATATCAGCTTGTATACAGTTTAATAAAAGCTCTTTTTTACCAGAGAAGTGTAAAATTGGCCATACAGATTTGGCCCAGATTTGGCTAAGCATTTTGGCAAATTTCAACCACATTGCCTAACTATCTGGTCGTGGGGGTGCAAGATCAGCAGATAATTCTGTAATCCTGGCAAATCAAGAACTATCTTTACTGAAGGAAAACCTCCATCATTTAGTTGAAAGGAAGTGAAAAGGAGATGCAGCACCTCTTCACTTTCCGTTGTTTTTATCTTTCATGTGATTGGCCCAGACAAATAGAACAATAAAGAACATTATTTAGTTGCTTTTAATCTGCCTCTTGATCTTTAGCTAATACCCAACCTAAAGGATTTGGAGGATACCCACTTTACTCACCAACTAAAAATTTGAAGTTTAATCCATAAATGTTGTTTTTCATCATCACACATGGCCTTTTTAAATAAGCAACTGGGGGAACGTTGTGACCTAAAAACATCACTAAATATTGCTAACAGACACCCGGTATAGATGAGGCCTAATTAGGTACTTTGTACTGCCCTAATAGGGCCCAGTATGGTACTTTTTGTACTTGCCTAATAGCAGCAGCTAACCATTAGACCTGCTACTCTAAAGCTGATTCCCCAGTTGTCATACTGATAGATTAAATTACTTTTTGTCCCCTAGTACTTAGTGATATCATAGCTCCTCCTGCCTTCTTCCAGGCCAGAGTTACTGTTGATCCATCTTACTGATGCACTAACAATGAGAGCTATTTGTTTTTTTCATGTGCATATGTGTTATAATTTTAAAGAAGTTAAAATTTTCATTCCTGCCATTTATCCAGGAAATGCTGGCTTAAACAGGAAGAGAGATTTCATTGAAGGCTGTCTTCTTCAAGTGAGTTACAGCTGCTGTGCCTTATCCAGAGAAAACATATATTTCTCCTTTATGTCAAAAAGTTGTAAAAACATTGACGGAGAGGCCTCGAGAAGAAAGGAACATTTGAGTTCTTGCTAAAAATGAGAATATGCAGAGATCTAAGTATTTGTGGGTGCAATTGGTACTGCCCACAAGTCTATAAAACTGTGTTTCTTAGGGAGCTTATAAATCTGACTGAAAACCATAATTATCTCTTTCTTACCTTTGCATGATAGAGGTAGTAGACCTTGGCCAGGGAACTCATTTATCACCAGAGAAAGAACTATATCCTCAAGCCTAGAAAGTGGTAAGAAGTCATTCCTTTAACAACAGATAAGAGTTAGCATTATGTTCACATAAGAGACAGCCCTATATCCATAAGCCTGGAGCTTAATAAAATCGAGTTTTTAACCCCTGGTATAATGATAAATGGGAAGCTTTCAGCTGTATTTTCTTTGAAATCTCTTCTATTATATGTGAAGGGAATGGTTTTTTAACATTGCAATTCTTCTATTTCACTTTTAAACACTGGAAAAAATGCTTTACTTTTGGGTTTTTTTGGTCAATATATACAGTAAATAAACAATTGTTTTTTAACTGTACTACATGCACATACAGAGAGTATTCTTCAGTGAATGATAATCTATGGACATTTAGATGGGCACCGATCTTTGGTGCTTGTTTGCTGCAAATATTAGTTGAAAAAGTTACACCCTAATAATACTTCTATTGACTAATGCATGATGTCACTTATCGTTAGTAATTAGCCAAAATTTTCTCTAGGTTTTACTGAGAAAAAACTCCAATGGACTCCAGGGGGGCGCAAGAAAAATGTCACAGTAAGTTAACAAGTCCCACAAGTAATCAGAAAACTTGCATTCAGTAAAGGCTCTTTAATTTGATGATACACTGACCAAATCCTGCGTAATCCTATTCTTTTTACCCAGTACAACCAGCAACAATCAGCACTGTTGTCTTGACTGACCAAGGGATCCACATCTACAATTATGACTGGCCAAGTGAACTAAAAATATCATCTGTCAAGCACAAACTTTAGCAAATATACTACCTAGTCACATGTAGGTTCTACCCAACAACATTCTAGCCAAGGTACAGTAGGTCTGTAGCTAAACTGTGCTTAGATCAAACATTCAGCACAGGAAAGAGTTAATCTAAAAATACTTATTTATAACCTATTAATATCAAAACGGGGTGGGTGGGAAAACTTTGGTTGTCCATAAGATTTTTATTGGCAACCTGAGTTTGTTAATTATATTTTCTTATTAAGTTTTCAATAAACCTAACATTTTTTACTCTTTAAATAAAACAGCCATATGATTCCATTGCCAGTGTAGCCATATGTTCTGGATATATACTAAAGCTTATCATCAGACATGAAACATGAAGGGAAATGTGAAGGAAGCGTATTGATATTCTTGTTTTCCTCATCATTTTGATCTTTCATGTTGCTGTTTGTATGCTTACTGTGTGTGGGTTTAATGGGTTTAAAAGAAAAATAAGCCTACACTTTTGCGGCATAAACTAAGATGGGCCTCATGAGGATTGATTAGTCACACTTCGTGAGACATTTTTTGAGTGAGAATAGTTCATCCAACTCCTACTTTAAACATGAAGGGGGTGGCAGAATAATGCCAAGCAGTAACAGTTTGTACATCCAGAAACAGACTGTTAAATAATTACATGCCCCATATCTCTAAGCAAACAAGAACTTTTTTGTCCTTACTCAGAGCACTTTAGGAGTTGGATTTAGATGCCTCGTCATACTATCAGTTACATGTTACAAAGCTATTTTTAATGCCTTTTTCACATCAAAGTCTTGTCTCTTTTGGATATTTGTCACTACAAAACTTTAAATATCTGTAACACTTTGGGGCCCATTAACTTACTCACGAACTGGCCGAATGCGTCCGATTGCGTTTTTTTCGTAATGATCGGTATTTGGCGATTTTTTCGGAAAATTATCGCGCCTTTTTCATCGCCATTCCGAAAGTTGCGCAAAATGTGATTTTTTCGTAGCGTTCGGATTCATTCAAGCTTCAGTATGGTGACTTTTCTTGGGCCAGGTTGGAGCTGCAGGGTGCCATTGAGTCCTATGGGAGACTTTCCTTGGGCCAGGTTGGAGCTGCAGAGTGCCATTGAGCCCTATGTGAGACTTTCCTTGGGCCAGGTTGGAGCTGCAGAGTGCCATTGAGCCCTATGTGAGACTTTCCTTGGGCCAGGTTGGAGCTGCAGGGTGCCATTGAGCCCTATGGGAGACTTTCCTTGGGCCGGGTTGGAGCTGCAGGGTGCCATTGAGCCCTATGGGAGACTTTCCTTGGGCCAGGTTGGAGCTGCAGGGTGCCATTGAGTCCTATGGGAGGCTTCCAAAATCATGCTAAGTCTGAAAGTTTCGCCCGCCGCTTACGAGCGCTCAGTACGAAAAAGTCGCGACAAGATACGAGCGCATCGTAATGGCTACGAAAAACTCGCGTTTTTTCGCGAAAATCGTATTGGTAACGAAAAAGTCGCAAAAATTTCCGAAAAGTCGTAAAGGCGCCGAAAAAATTGCAAAAAATACGAAAAAGTCGCAAAATGTTCATTTTCCAATCGGAATTTTTCCAATTCGGATTCGAATTCGTGTCTTAGTAAATCAGCCCCTTTATATAAATAAAGTAAATATATATCTCTTTATCTACTACTCAGACATAGTAAATAAAAGAAAGTAAAACCTTATGCAAATGCAAGGCTGCCGTTTCCAACCCAAAACACTACAAACAGCTGTGTGCCCATAATTTAATGTCGTGCTGAATACTTGTAATAAAATCAGATAATCAAATTCACAAATGTCTCTACTTTTCCAAAAGGTAATTCTATTATCTTCATATGAGAGGTATTATTTTACTTTTTCTGTAGACAACTATTTCTCAAACCATACGGCAAGAGCCTTGCCAGTCTAGTGGGGCCCATGAAGATGATTGTATCCTCATAATTTTTTTAAAGAAAACATTAAATAGTCTTCTGACTCAAATCTTATGTTAGAAATGGGGATCCAAACTGTTAGGCTATGAGGCTATGATAAGCATGTAATGCTTTAAGGACAAAAGATTAAAATATACCCATACTACAAAGGCTGCAGATACAGTATCTGTTCTTAAGCAATGTCTAATGCCAATTAATGATGAGCAATTTTTTTTGCCAGACATGGATTTGCAGCGAATTTCCACATTTTGCCATTGGCGAATTGTTTTACAAAACAATTCGGAAAAATTTGTCACGTGTCAAAAAATTGCGTCAAATTGGGCACGGCAAAATGGGCTTGGTCAAGGCAAAAAAAGATGCAGGCGACAAAAAAAAAAAAGACAGGGCAAGAAAAAAAGTTGCACGACAAACGTGTGTCATTTCGTGAATTTTATGATGAAGCGAAGCGGGACAGATTTGCTCATCACTAATGACAATTAATTTCCTAATACATCTAATGCTTTTACCGAAGCATAAAATAATATACTTAAAAGTTTCACAATTTGCAGGGCCAATTCCAAATGTGGTTGGTGACCCTTCTGTTCATCCTGTTCATCTCCAAACATGACCTAGCATGTTCCCTTAAATCAGATTTACTAGGTGCCAAAGTGCTTAGCTACCGCCCCCCCCCCCCATGAATATATTTGCTTACCAGGCCTTTGCTCCTATATGCTGAAAAGTGCACCACCCATTGGTTCTATCTCCTGAGCACCATGCTACCATATTTGCAGAGGTCCATGCAACGCTCTTTGCTAACATTTGCAACACCAGTGTTGAAAACCCATTATCTTTTAAAAATCTTAAGAATAAAGGAATGCAATTTCCATTAGAGTCCTATTTAACCAAACAATTCTTTCCCTATGATATTAATACTAGTGTAAATCCTTGCTGATGGCAAGCAATGCTAATTGATTTTTAATATTTAAATGTTTTTAGTATTATTAAGGAATTGGCCTCTGAATAATGTAACAGCCCAGATCCCAAGAATTTTGGATAATAAATGACATAACTTTATTTATATAACTTCTTCATAAATAGCATATAAAATTAATTTGATCCCTGTTTTACTGGAATCTAGAGATGATATTAAAATGTTTGCACTGAACAGGACCGGTATTGAGTTCACTGGACAGAATAACCTTTTCCAACATTTTTTAATTTTTGTTTTGAACATCTATTAAAAAAATAGTACAAACTTCTAAAAATTGCATGTGTTTGCTTTATAAGGCAGACCACTGTATAATGTTGTTTTTAGAGATTATTTTACTGCTCAGTCACAAACAGGCCCAAAAGATTTACTTGCCTTTTAAATCCTGTGCGGAATGTGTAGTATTCTACACGGCAAACTAAAATCCCAATTAACACTTTTCAGAAGTGAATTTAGTATTTTCCCTTACTTCCTAATGAGGTTTTTCCTCCCTGCTGTCTTGATACAAAGCTTTATGCCATATGAGTGTGTTCGTATGGTGCTCAAGTGCGTTATCTGACCTTGATTGGTGTTTTGGGAGCCAGTTAAATAGATTACATAGAGGTTACCTTGACAACTGCCTTTGCTGATGTAGCAATGTAGTTCATACTTGGGCATAAGACTCTCAGCAACTGTGGAATTCTTCTGACTTCATATTAATCATTAACACTATGTTCTAGATAGATTCTGCCAAGAAAGCAATAGGAAGTGCATTAACACGATTCGTTTTTTTTTTTTAAAAAAACGCTTAATGTTGTAGGCATGGTTATATTGATATTTTAAATGTTACTGAAATGAAAGCATGGTCACTTTTATCTTATTAAATAAACACTTGCCTATCAGGGATGTGGCCAGGCTGAGGAACAGCAACTGGGTAGTTAAACGAAGCAGATTAATCTACGTAGCCTAAACCAATTTTTTTTTCCACTGGAGTGAAGATATGGTAAGCTGAATAATTTGGTCCCAAGCACTGAGATACACAGTCATTTCTTTACTCTGCAGAGTTGTAAATGATTCAGGCACCGCGGTGACACAGAGTTAGCATTGCTAACTGGGAACAAAGTCAAGATGGTTCTATTGAGATAAACACGAGCAAGATGGGAGCATGGTGTGTGTGCAGAAGGTAAAGAAGAGCTGACATAAATAAAGGCAATGACACAATTTGTCAGGAAGGTAACATGCCAGTGTCTGGAGCATTTAATTTGTGCTGTACGAAACATATTTGATTATGTTTCTCTTATACTTACAACATTGTTTAACAAAGGTCTGCGAACACTGGAATGTTAGGTTTAGATTATTTTTATTAATCTTCTTTGTTATAACTATTTAATGATGTTTAGAAATCAAGGATGTTTCCATAGACATAATATATGTGCATATCCATAGTAAGCACCACATCAGAGCTTCCAGTCTAGCTCTATTGCTTTCAGAAAATGCAAGATGGTGTTCAGGTCAGGAAAAAAGTCTTTAATCCCAAGTAGAGATGTAGCGAACCTCACAAAAAAAGTTCGCGAACCCGTTCGCGAACTTCCGCCAAAAAGTGCGGTGAACTTTAAAAACTAGAAAAGCCATTTCTGGCCAGAAAACTGATTTTAAAGTTGTTTAAAGGGTGCCACGACCTGGACAGTGGCATGCAGGAGGGGGATCAAGGGCAAAAATTTCTCTGAAAAATACGTTGTTGACACAGCATTGCGTTTTGTGCTGTAAAGGGCAGAAATCACACTACATTTCTAAACTTGTGTAATAAACTGCTTTAAAACGTCCGGCGTCTACATGCCAATCAAGTCGTGTAAAGGTTACAGCTGGTTCACACGCAAAGACAAAACGCCGCAGTAGTGGATACGGAATATATTATTGCTGGTGGAAAAACATTGCTCAGGTGATTTTATTGCAATGCAATGTCACTACTATGTGTAACGTGTTTAGTGCACTACTATGAATAACAGCAAAAAGCACTGGACACATTAAAGAACAGTAAGTTAAATTAAAAAAAAAAAATTTAATTAATAATAAAAAAAAGTGATCTCTGGTTGGTGCTGGGGGTGAACTACTAGGAGCAGCACACCAGTCCCCAACACAGCTAGACTAATAGCACTCGGCTCTATAAATTACAGTAGCAAAGTAAAAAAACACAAATAAAAAAAATGATGTGAATGTGTGGTTGGTGCTTAGTGCACTACTATGAGTCTCCAACACACACAGACGGAGCTGCAGTACACAATGAAAAGAAGAGTAACAGTAATCAGAGATACAGGCTGTTGGAGCAAGATCCACATCAACAAGCCAACATGATCCGATAAGAAAATCAAACTTGCACAATCAACATCTAGCTTATTTTCAGGCAGATATTGTCGAAGGGCCCCATACATGAGTAAAAAAAGCCTCTGTTAGGTTTGAAATGGAGAATGGCTCAGTAGGCCTTAAGTTAGCAGTTGGCAGAATTGCTTGTTTGAACTTTATGCTTCGTACTGCTTGACATTAGATATCATATCAATCTGGAAACCCCCTAAAATCCCTAATAAACATCATACACCAGGCCATTTTAGCTTCAAGACGTTTTGCTGAAAAGAGGGAAGTAGAGGTTGAGGTCCTTTGTCTTATGTACAGTATTTTGCTATACAATAAGTGACACTTTGCAGTTTAATCCAATAAATTTTAGGTTTCTGTGACCTAATTGTATTGACCAATTAGATAATGAAATTAATTGTATGTGATCATATCATGCTAATATTGTTTGCACAAGAGTATAAAAACACATATAATCAGGTGTGGGTCAGACAATTTGCCCAAAGCTACTAAATGTTGTATTGCTATGCTTTGTAAACTGAATCAATAAATTTCTTTTTTTGAACATTACAAGGGACCCTAGGGGGCTGATTTACTAATTCACAAATCCGAATCCCAAATGGAAAAAAATCGGATTGGAAACGACCATTTTGCAACTTTTTCGTATTTTTTTCGATTTTTTCGTCGCCATCGCAACTTTTTTGTAGCCGTTACGACTTGCGCGAATTGTCTCGACATTTTCGTATTGAGCACTAGTAAACGGCGGGCAAACCTTTCCGATTTTTTCGCAACAGCTATGAAAAAGTTGCGACAATTTGCGCAAGTCGTAACGGCTATGAAAAAGTCGCGACAATTTCCGAAAAAGTTGCGACGGCGACGAAAAAAGCGCAAAATAACGATCATTACGAAAAAACGCATTCGGACGCTTTCGATCCGTTCATGGATTAGTAAATCGGCCCCTAGGTGTGGTGTTTCATGGAAAACTACTTAGACTTAGGGGTCTGAATTGGTACCTTAAATCTGCCCTGGTAAGGCCACCTTAAAGAGATACTGACACCAGAATTTAAACTTTTTTTCACATCAATCACTGTATTTGCATGCTATTTCAAATTTTTCCATAATTTGCCCTATTACATTACCTATCTGATCCCCCATGTTCCTCTATGAGGGGGACTGCCATATTTGTGCAAAACTAGTGCGTTAGCATTAGGAGCTATAACTGACTGGTTGAGTGTCAGGATGGCAGACAGGATGGCAGACAGTCAGGTTTATGAACTTCAAGTAACAATAATTTACAAATACAGCCCTATAAGCGAAAAATTATGTACATGACCTATAGGTAACTTTTATTGTACATTAATATTTTGAACAGTAGTTTTTTTGCTGTCAATATTACTTTAAAGCATACATAGACAACAGACTCCTAACATTCCCCCAATAGTCAAAGGCTGCTACATGGTTCTTGGTGCTTTGATTAAAAAATATCTAGAGTGTTTCTTCATGATGGCCCACCTCATCAAAAGGCCAAAGTGTTTCCTAATTATTATTTTCATTTCATCTGCATTATTGAGCTTAATTATGAATGCACCTGGTCTGTTTTGTCAAGCAAGCTTTCAAATAAGCTTTATAAGAACATCTAGTCTGTAAAGCCTGTACACATGTCTGGGGCAGAAAACTACTGTGATATGGGGCCAGGCTTAACATTTACTACTGTGCCCAGTGCTACTTGAATTGTGGGGCACTTGCCTTGGGACCCCTAGCAATTTCTACAAAGTAAAGCACATATATGCAATACAAATTCAACTGAAGGTTTTTTCTCCACCCTACCGATACTGAGACTGATATTCCATAAACATATTTGTGCATGCAAACTTGGGTTACCCAAGCCAATCTCTTAAATTCCATTTTATGCAGTATCCTTGCTTTAATATAAGTGACTCAAAAATGATTCTAGCACAACTTTATGACCCTTGGAAATATTTTTGTATTAGAATTTCAGTTTCACTCGCAAAGAAGAATGGAATCATATTGAATTATCTCTGTATAAAAACTTGAGCTCACATTTATGAGGTGCTCTTATTGAATCTTAAAACTGGAAAATGTCACATACTCTAATGTCATTTTTCTAACTGATTTGCCAGTGCCTTACCAGAGTAACCTTCAATGTTTTATTTCATATAATCTCATTTGCTTTAATGTATACATAAAGGTAAATTATCACTACATTTTAATATCATTTTAAAGCTTATCTTACATACTTTGACAGGCTGTTTATTATATGTACTGTTCAGGAAGCTAAAGAGGAACTGCTTTGTCACCTTGTAGGGGTTTATTACTCACACCTTACAAAGGGCTATTTTAGTCAACTACTCTACACAAAATTAACAAGGGGCTGAAAACTACACTGTATAGTTCTATACACAGGATCCTTGAACTCATGTTACAGACTTTACATAGAGCTCATCAGAACCTACTCTACACTATTCAGTTGCCAACAGATGCCCTCCCTTTACTCAGCAGTCTATATTCATAAAAATGCCAGTGGGGCAGATGTGCCAGACCCCATTCAGTCTCCAGGTAAATATTATTTGGCTAGTTGTTTAACAAAGCAGTCACTTTAGCATTTTCTGCAATGTATTCTTACGCCTGTGTGCTATTTATATTTTATTATCATCAATTAGGTTTGATCACTTGCACCCCCTGATCCATTAAAAAATACAGAGTGCACCATGGCGAGCAGAGGCAGCTGTGGGGGCTTATTAAAGAACCCACCAGAGGTGCAGACTAATAGAGGCCGCACTCCGGTTGGGGGAAACAATACATTTTTATTTTTTTAAAGAAAGTCCCTGCTTGCCCTAGGCTGCCCACACTGGAAGGGAGCCCCCAGTACAGGCAGCCATGTTGTGGCATTTCCATGCACATAATGACTGAGTGCCACAATTTGCTCATTATGCACATGTGTGTGATGTAGGAGGGTGAGTCACATCCACTACCCTACATCGGGCACATGTGGATAATGAGTGAGTGGGGTGTCTCGCTCGTTACATGCATGCGCGCCACCTAGCAACATGGCCACCTAGCCAAGCGCAGACAGGGCTGCTTTTATTAAATATTGTTTTTATCAACCATCAACATCAACATTTTCCTGTATATGCTGTGCATTTTATATGTCTGTACTGGTAACACTGTTATTGTGCTGTGCTCAAACATGCTTTCTAATCTACTATTTGCTTAACAAAGTTATGGCTCTCCTATTAAGGGCACTTTAAGGGCAAGTTGCGTGTGAAAAAGCACATTTGTGTTGTACTGACAAACCAAAGAACATGACTCCTTCTCCCTCACTGTATGACTAAAAAGGGACACCTCCTTAAACTCCTTATTCTCTGCTTTACAATCTAATGTGCAGAGGATACAACTGTATTCTTTTAAGGGTATCTGTATGCCATTACTATGCCGTTCTAAAGTATACTTTATATGCCAACAACTCCTTCTGGTATATTGTGCCACTGAGCAGCCTCCAACACACCTTCTTCTCCTTTGCTATCCAAAATGCAAGTCAAAAGCCTTAAAGGGCAACTGAATGCTGTACTACTATGCACTTTAATAATGGTTGGTCCTCCAGGGCCTAAAGCAGCAGCCCAGCACTGAGCATATGGGCAGCTGAGTAAAAGCCTCCTCCTCCTCTATGTTACCAATCGGCAGCCTCCAAACCTCTTTTGCTATCCAAAATGTAAGTCAAAGGCTTTAAGGCCAAATAAGTATTGTACTACTATGTACCTTAACAATGGTTAGCCCTCCAGGGCCAAAGGCAGCAGCCAGCACTGAGCATATTGGCAGTTGTGTAAATGGGGTCAAATTGAGCTGTTATATGCTGAAAAGGATGCTCAGACCAGGTTTCTGATGCCCCCTATACCTACGTTACCTATTTATATTTCTTGTGGAAATGTTCAAAATATATATATTTTTAAAAAATTACACCTTTGTCATTAATACATCTTGTTGGATGTTTAAAGTATTTGTCATCAATACATTGTGTTGGATGTTTAAAGTATTAATTTAATATTTATTATTTTTCATTTAAAAAAATGTTACTTTAAAATGTTTAATGTTTTCTTTATTTTGGGTCAAGATGATCATTTTAGAGATAAATGTATTTGTGAAAGACGAAGAAGGTGAAGAGGTATAAGTTACTGAGCAAGTCAGCAAGGTGCCATTGAATGACAATGGAATTTCACACATGCTCACATGAGTCAAATCATCTTTCTTTTTGGAAATGTGTTTAACTTCTCCTTTAAATTGTGTGTATGAAAAATGTGCTTAACTTCCCCTTGAAATGTTACGTGGAAAATGTGATTAACTTCCCTTTGAAACAAATGTGTTTGAAAAATGTGTTTAACTTTTCCTTAAAATTTAATGTGTTTGAAAAATTTGTTTAACTTCCCTTTCACATTGAAGGTATGAAAAATGTGCTTAACTTTCCCTTGAAATGTGTGTTCAAAAAATGCGCTTAACTTCCCTTTGAAGATGTGTGAAATAGAAAACAATGATGTGTTTAACTTCCCCTTGAAACTGTGCAGCAAACCGAAGATATACATGTGTTTAACTTCCCCTTGGAAGTGTGTAGCAAACTACTTGGCTTTAACTTCCCCTTGAAAGTGTTTAGTATACGGACAGGTTGACAATGAATATTCTAGTTAAACTCAGACAGATCAAACCTGCTGAATTTGTATTCCCGAGACAATAGTAACCAAATCGTTAATGAATTACGAAGTGTTCAAGATATTTTTTTTTTAAATTTAATTTTTTGAAAAACGTTTGGAATCGGAAACATTGAGTACTGGCGAAACCCATTTGCAAATCTTGAAATTTTTCTAAAAGTAAAAAAATCCGAAAATAGCTTAGAAATAAATGTGCCCCTTACAGTTTCCATTAAGCATGTTTGCAAAAATACCTAAAAACTCCAAATAAGTAAGAAAAATTGTGAAAGCTTAATATACAGTATATTAGCAGGGCAGGTTATCGTTAGACTAGCCGAATCCTGCTGCACTTTAAACATTTTATAGAGGATAATATTAAGCTCATTCATAATCACACCAAGCACTGACTTTAACCACATTAAACACATTATTTACCAACATTACTAAGAAGTCTAAATGCAATAAGAAGAAATTGTTGGGAATATGTTCTCAGGCTCATGGGGTGGGGTTCAAACATGTTAAAGTGGACTTGTTTTGTATCACCCCAAAATCTTATGCATTTGCTATCTAAGTGATATCTAGGAAGTGCTGAATGGAAAGTTAAATTAACTGTAATTAAAAATCTAAACTGTCAATCATATATTGCCTGCTGTGCCTCTATGCCGGGGCAGGCAATATTTGATTGACGCCTCAGATTTTTAAATACATTTATAACAGGTATGGATGATTTCATTAAAAAAAGAACTTGGGTTTCACATTTGGAAGTCACTGGCTTTTGTTCCAATATTGTGCCATCTTTTACATGGGATATTAAAAACATTTATTTTTGTCCCAGGGTGATTAAAATAGCTATTGCTCTCATGTGGTCTAAAATCATCTTCAAAATAAAACAAGGGACCCCCTTCTTCACATAAGATTGCATTTTATTATATATATATAGCGCTAGGATGTTACACAATGCTTTAAAGAGATTAAAAGATCAGATGTAGCATCCCTTTTCCCAGTGGAGCTTACAAGCTAAATTTCCTTCTACACACATATGATTATCAGAGCCAGTTTCCCCAGAAACTAATTAACCTGCTCATATGTTTTTGAATTGAGGAAGGAAAAAAGTGCGCATAAAGGAAACCCCAAAGGAAATGTGTGAACTGGCATTGTCCCTAATTCAAATCAACCCCAAGATTTCACCCGGTTGTGCCATTTCTGGGCAAAGATATATTTACATTTGTTAACATTTGCCTAGTAGTAAAGGTTAAAGAAAAAACACTTTATTTTAAGGCAATTTCTGGTGTCAGTTTCAAATGGTTATAAAAAGCAGCACAAGATATTGGAAGCACACTGTACCAGAGCTGCCAAATAGTCAGGCTAGGTCAGTTCCCCCAGAGAGATGGTTCTAAAACATGTCCTCAGGCACCCACAAAATTGAATATATTCTCCTGTATCCTTAGAGTTACACTGTGGTTCTGTCAGAATTGCTCATTTTCGTTTTGATTCACCTGTTCTCCTGTGTTCATATCTTGGAAACATTTTCTGTTTTGAAGGCTTGCTGATACTTCTAGTAGATTTAGCAGCAGATCTCATGAACAGTAATATATCTGTATTATAAAAATTGTATAAGCAGGCAGCCATTCTGCTCCAAATTAATTGTTTTCCGAATCTGTCTTCGTAACACATTCCATAGAAAACAATGGATCATCTCTTTTATAAAGCTCTCAAACTGACAATGCACAGACAGTTATACTAAAGGGTATGATGCCATGCTCACAAGACATTACAGTTTAAAGTGTGTTTGGGAGCTGAAACAAATTGAACAATTGCATAGGCTGCTTTGTCTTACTGAGCCCAGGAACTTAGTACAATAAAAAATAAGTACAGTTGCAAATGCACGGGTCATTGTGTATGCACAATTTAGGAGTTTGGATGGCCTGATTTAAGGCAGTGTGGCCATTTTCACCCCGTTGGCTCAAATAAAGTGGTTCAGCCTAGATGCCTTTGGGTCATTATATACAGACCACGGTGTATGTTGACCTTTACATAAGGTAGCAATGTAAACCTAGTGATACAGAAGTGATCATCTGTGAGACAATCCCAAGAAATAGTAAAATTGTTCTATCATAGATAAGAAGTCTTATTATGGGCCTATGCACTTTTGGGAGTGCAGTTGCATCAGACTTAGTTGGGTCCAGTCAGTTCACTACAAAACGTTGTATCAGTATGAGATTCAGACAGATCTATGCACTCTGTGTAATCAAATGGCTTTAAGCAAGTGAGGAACTATAGACAGCAAGATCTTAAAGGAAAACTATACCGCCAAACAATGTAGGTCTCTATAAAAATATATTGCATAAACAAGCTCATATGTAAAACCCTGCTTCATCTAAATAAACCATGTTCATAAAAATATACTTTTTTAGTAATATGTGCTCTTGGGTAATCCTAAATTGCCATTTTGAGAATTAAGGGCCACCTCCTGGGATCATAGGATTCACAGTGCACACAAACAAGCCAAGGCACACATACATATGAGGGCACATCAGCCAATTAATGGACAGAGTTCTGTCTTTTGATTCCACACTTCTTCCTGTTACAGTTAAAGCTGCATTATTTCTGGTCATGTGATCTGTAAGGGTGCGCACCCAGCCCATCACTAAATGGTGGATCAAGGGAAAGGATGTAAAAGGGCAATATTTATAGATATACAGTATATATATATATATATTCTAGTTTGTCGACATTCTTTAATAGGTCACTTAACATAATATAAACTATCTGTTGGTTAAGTATTCATTCTGAGGTGTAGTTTTCCTTTAATTCCATCCATTAGGTGTCTGTGAGTGCCTATGTTCCTTATAGATCCCTTTAATACAAGCTTTTAGTATACATAGTTATACCATGTTATGGCATTCGGCAATGCTAGAGGGCTTAAGACAGCCTTGGACTAATCAAAAAGTCTTCTGAGACATTTAAGATAAATGAAATGCCACCATAACCAATTATGATTGCTTGTTGGAAAGTGCTCCATCTGCTGTTTATTAAACATAGCAAATCCCCTTGGTCTTGTTGAGATTTTCATTATAATGTTTGCTGATATCACAGGACCATGTGATTTGTATGAGTAATGAAGATATAATGGAATAAAAGCTATAAGGTTTGCTACAGAAAGAGCAATCCACAGCAATCAGAGGTCTGCTTTCAAATAATAGATCAGTAAATCATTTATAAAATATATTTAATATATTATATATATGCATGTATTTGTAGGCAGGGGGGGGCCAGAAAAAGACATAGTACAGGTACCAATGACAATGCTGCTTACCAACTTTTTTGTCATTTTTGCTTTATTTATAATATTACACTATAATCAAACATAGGGAAGGAATACAATTGTAGGAACAAAGAACATGATTTACACAGATCAGTTGGAAGTCCCACTGGAGGATTATTTTACATTGCAATGTAGCCACTAGTTGTAGAACGTTGGGCAAAGTTTCTTTACAAATACAAATCTGGTATTGCTAAACTGCAGTAATAATATCTAGTGAAGGTTAACAAGTCAGTTGCTTTAGATTTATTTATACTAGATATACCATAACCTGGATGAATGAAAATCTTCATAGTCAACCTTCAATAATATGTCAAAGTATGTAAGGATTTGGAATATTGCTGCGCAGCAGTGTTTATATCCCATTTAATATGCAATTTAGAATTGCTAAAGACAATCTAATTACTGTTCAAACTGTCATAATCTAACTTATTTCTATAGACATTTTTATATGCCATCCATAATGTAATTGATAGCACAGTATATCTGTATATCAACAAAGCATTTGCACCTAATTTGTCCAAGCATACAACTGTATATTACAATTATATACATATATATCAAATGCTGTGTCTATCAGATCTCCATCTGTTTCAGTTTACAAGAGTCCCAGTAATAAATCTTCTAGCTAAAAGTCTGATGCAAGTACAGCAAAGTGAAATAACAAGCTTAAGTTTGAAGCAGCCGTGCTCATAAAATAAGATGAAAAAAATCTATGAGCTACACAAGTGTAATCTATCCACTGGCACTGTTAAATGTACTCCTCTGCAATCAATTACATTCCACTTTTGCAAGGAGCAGACATCAGGCAGGGCTCTTTTCCTTTCCAATATCAGTCCAAATTTCAGATAATGTTTAACCTGCCTGTGTGCAGATGTATAGAAGGCACTAGTGCATTGGTGGCCTGCTCACTAATATACAAGACATGTATGTGTATAGCAGGCCAAAACATCCACAGAAGATAAAGAATTTCATTTAAATAAAGAAAAACATATGGCCACATTCAAAGTTTATATTAAAATATAATATCAATTCTGGTAGTCATGTTATTCTAAATATATCCTCCTGATGAAAGGAAGATGAAAATTCAACTACCTTCTATATCTAGAATCTGTTATAATCTGTTTATTCTGGATTTAGAGGTATGTTTTTATTAAAAACAACTGTTTTGATATGAAGAATAAAGCAATGACTTACCTTGGATATTAGCATGAAGGATATGATGAAGATAATTCTAATGCTAAATAGTCAGCTGTATCTTTAGAATGGTAGTTCTGAACATGCTAAAAAAAACATGGTAAAAATTGACTTTTGGTGGACTTGTGGTTTCAAAGTTTTGAAGTGGTGTAATTACACCTGATGAAAAGACAGAAACAATTACATACAATATTTCTAAAGTAAAAAAAAAATTATCTGTTGAGGCACAACAACTTTAGTAGAACTGTTGTTTACAGTATTTACATTAAATGATGTTTAACAATTGTGCTTTGCATATATGTGAGATGTAACAAAGCAGACAAATATGTCAGTGACTGACATCATGGGTGTGCAGGCGAAAAACAAATGTTAGGTTGAGGAACATTGAAATAAACCATAAATAAATTGTAATAAAAAAATAATGGGGTCCTAGGGAAAATGGGTACCAAGAAAACTGGACATAATTCTGATACATAGTAGGTACTGTAGCAGTGATTTAAATACAAACCAAACGTAAATTTGCTAGACCATTAGTCACAAAAAATGAAGTTGTATTAAATAAATGGACTACAAGTAAGCCAGTAGGATGTGGTAAGCCCTGAGCTAGCTGGATAGGTATATAGCATAGCCAATAGAAACATCAGCTAGACTATATAATCGTTGTAGACTAGGGCGAACCAGGCAAATCAGTCTACATTTAGTGAATCAGGCATCAGGTCTGACACCTTATGTGGTACACTGCCATGGAAAATGTTTGTTTGTTGCATTACTCTGAGGTGCAGATTTACTATTACATTGGAGAATAATTGGGGAATTCTCAGAAGTTCAATGTATATGTAATATGTTTCTGAGTTATTAACAGGAAAGTTTTTCTGACCAACAAAAAATTGGCACATTTACACAGTGTTTCAATGTGTCAGTTTGGGACCAGGTCATACTGAATGAATCACTCTAAAGAGACATAAAGCACATATTACCATGTTGGAAGCCTTAAGGAGAAAGAAAAGTTATCTGTTATTATCATTTCTGATATGTAAGTTGTTGTTCGTGTTGCATTTGTGAAACGATCCCAAAGTGACGATTCCAGTTAGATTCAGCATGGTGCAGAAATTCAGATGAATCTATTTCTACAGGCTTTTAAGTGTATGTGGTGTGTTCAGTTTATTTCTCATGCATAACAGCTAAAAAAAAGAATGTCAATGCCAAGCACTGCCTCTGATGGATTCTTGGTACATAGCGAGTGAGTGCTGACATGCCATAGCTAATACAGACTGACTGGGGAATGAACAATGGGGCATTAAAATAGGATTCTTTCATTGATGAATACATTAGCCTACATATGGGTTCTTTTGGTTATCTGACAAATACATACTGCCTTACATCTCTATAAACATGGTAAATAGAAAGGGTACTAAATATTTGCCATGCTTCATAAATGAATAAAAAGGATGTTATGTGCCCACCCCCAGGATAAAAATAGTAACATTAAACATTTAAACACACAATATAAATAAATATTAACATTATTCTTTTCTCTACCTGATATTTTTCAAGCAGCCATTGCAGCTTTGATAATTATTGCCAGACATTTAAATGCTGTGCTGAAGACCTAGTGCTTTCAAACAGTCATAAATAATAAATGGCCACAGAGTCGTGTAGAGGAATCAGTGCAGTAAGCCACGAAACCTGTTCTACCAAAATATCCAGCAGACTAATGTGAAGATAGGACAAAGTAGCTGTATATACAGTATCTGCCCATTTCCATGTTTGCAAGGATGAAGTGGGAAAGAAAAGTCATTTTTAATTAAAGAACACACCAGGCAAACGGGGGTAGGCATAAGGTAGGCAGCCAAGAAGCTATCATATAAACTTTGTAGAGTGGAGGAGGGGTCTATGGCAAAGGGATACTATGGTTTTCCCATACTGCACCAAGTAGAGTTAGGCAGTCATGGGATTCTTGCACTCAGATATCAAATTTAGTCTACAGCTTCTGACATCAAGAGTTGGAATAAAGAGGTTCAAGGGAATAACACCACGTTGTGGCCATTTTATTTATTAGTGTCTGCCCCAAAGTTAGTTTGAGTTAGTTTATTATTATGTTTAAACATTTCAAGGATTGTATTATGCACTTGAATATTGAAATCTAATTCTGGTCATTTTGTATCTTTTATATGCCAACTGAGGCTAGGAACCTGCCTGTGTTAGCCACATTGTGAGGGTGTATATGTGTGGAGCACACACTTACATTTAAATTACAGATCACAGAGTCTAGTAAAATAAAATAAATCCCAGAGCAAACACATTGCCCAGAGAATGAGGGACAATATTCCAGGAAAGTTCTTTAGCTTGATCAGCGATCAGAAAATTAACTAACCAGCAAAACAGTGTTTTATGTTTTACTTGCTCACATGAGATTTTCTAAAGATTTGCTGATGCACCAAGGACTATATAACACACACATATATATACATATATATATATATATATATATATATATAAAGAATGCAGAGTGAAGAGCACACCAAAGTTTAAATGTACTACCTGGGTGCCCGAGCCACAGACATAGAATAGAAGATACAGAATGTCAGCACTCACAGGATTTTCTCAACGATAGTCACTGGCAGTCACTCATATTTTAGAGGTGCAATCAGGTGGAGTTTATTAGTCCAACGTTTCAGTTCCCTACTGGGCTTCCCTGACGAAGGTTCCAGTAGGGAACTGAAACGTTGGATAATCTTAATGAGACCAACTCTTCTTTCATCAACTACCCCTTCAGCAAGTGGAGATCTACAAAAAAGAAGCAGAGCACATGGTGTGTATTTTCTTTTTTTGATTATGACAAGATTGTCTTTTCTACAGTTTAATGTACTCCTTATATATTTGGCATGATCAGCAACCCACTTATGGGATACTTGAACACATTGCAAATCACAATACTATAGTATTGTGCCAGCATGTTTTTATGCGTAACAGATCTGGAAATGCTGGAATGGCAGTGGATGTCATCGACTTAGACTTTGCTGAAGCATTTGATACAGTACCTCAAAGAAAGTTAATGATAAAATTCAGGAATATTGGTCCTAGAGCATAATATTTGTAATGGGATAGACTGGCTGAAGGATAGATTACAAAGAGTGGTGGTAAATGGAACATTTCTAATTGGATCAGTGGAGTACTGCAGGGGTCAGACCTTGGTCCTTTGCTTTTTAACTTGTTCATTAATGACCTGGAGGTGGGCATAGAAAGTACTGATTCTATTTTTGCTGACGATACTAAATTGTGCAAAACTATAAGTTCCATGCAGGATGCTGCCGCTTTGCAGAGTGATTTGACAAAACTGGAAAATTGGGCAGCAGAATAGAAAATGAGGTTCAATGTGGACAAGTGCAAAGTTATGCACATTGGTAGAAATTATATACTAAATGGTAGTGTTTTGGGGGTATCCTTAATTGAGAAAGATCTGGGGGGTTTTGTAGATAATAAGTTGTCTAATTCCAGGCAGTGTCATTCTGTGGCTACTAAAGCAAATAAATTGATGTCTTGTATAAAAAAGGGTATTGACTCAAGGGAAAAAAATTTGATTTTGCCACTTTATTGGTCTCTGGTAAGGCCTCACCTTGAGTATGCAGTGCAGTTTTGGGCTCCAGTCCTTAAGAAGGATATTAATGAGCTGGAGAGAGTGCAGAGACTGCAACTAAACTGGTTAAGGGGATGGAAGATTTAAGCTATGAGGTTAGACTGTCACGGTTGGGGTTGTTTTCTCTAGAAAAAAGGCGCTTGCGAGGGGACATGATTACTCTGTACAAGTACATTAGAGGGGATTATAGGCAGATAGGGTTAAAAATAATGAAAAAAACACACAAATACAAGAGTATTGTAGAAATTATACCTATATTGGCTAACAATAAAAATACATTGCAAGCTTTCAGAGCTCTAAGGCCCATTTGTCAGGCAAAATACAAATGAAATACAATAATCCCTCCCTCTGTGTGGCCCCCCACCTGTCTGGCTGCTTTGATGGCTTACCTTTGTGTAAACTTTAAATGGTATCAGTACTGAGCTTTACTGGCCCCCTGCATGGTTCTCACCTCAGATTCAGGCTGTAATCCCCCTGTATTGTTTAAATATGTAATCCCCTATACTGTTCACACCTTTTAACCTCTGCATTGTTCACCCCCTGCATTGTTCATACCTCAGGCTCAGGCTGTAATCATCCCTGTTCACACCTCAGACATTGTATGTACTGCCTGGCCTATGCTGCCTGTGTGTAGGCAGCATAGGGTAGGCAGAGTATGGCACATAGGCAGCATAGGGCATGGAGGGTATGGCACAAACAGGCAGCATAGGGCAGGGAGGGTATGGCACACACAAGCAGGGTAGAGCAGGCAGAGTATGGCACGCAGGCAGCATAGGACAGGTAGAGTATGGCACAAACAGGCAGCATAGGGCAGGCAGAGTATGGCACACACAGGCAGGGTAGGGCAGAGTATGGCACTTACAGGCAGCATAGGGCAGGCAGAGTATGGCACACACAGGCAGAGTGCTGCCTGTGTGTGCCATACTCTGCCTACCCTATGCTGCCTGTGGGAGGTGAACCTGGCAGGGGTTTGTTCTGGGAGTTGACATAAAATAATTCTTTCACATATGAATGATGGTTGATATCCCTGCAGTGAGGACAAAGCATTTGGGTTTTTTGCTGCACTACCACCATTGTGATAAAATGGGTGTGGTTTGAAGTGGGTGTGGTTTAAAAGGGGGGATCGGTCAAAGCTGGCTTCCATTTGCAGCCCTCCACCATGTATGCGAGAGAAATTCCGGCCCTCGGCACCGCAGAAGTTGGAGAGCACTGGTATATATAGTTTATGTATGTGAGTGTATAGTAGTCAGTATAGGTTTGTGTGTGGAAATGTTGAACTTGACTCTTTTTTGTATCCTATGTAACTATGTAACTTAAATGAGAAAGAATGTACCCCAAACATATTGCCAGTATATTGGGAACGTATTCTTTATACATATATTATATTATTATAATAGCACCAGCTCCAACAAAACTGGAGAAGTTGTGTTACTTAGAATTGTAAAAAAAAATCTCTAAAAAAGATCTATGGAGAATTAAAGCATAGTGAATATTTTTATATAAATAAACATTTTTCAAGTGCTTAACATATAAGAGACTAAATCAGAAAAAGAACTGTAGGCGAACATATTCTTGCAACAAATTTTTTCAGAAAGAGGTTGTCCGCAGTTCTCAAATATAAATAAATAAACCTGTGCAAAAATAGTAGCTAATTAGCCTTCAGAGAAAATCTGGTTTATGGCGTTCCAATAGTTTTATTTTTGTTTCAGTCTCTTCTCAAATATTTCATACATAATGCAAGAGACACAGCAGCCCTGTATGATAATTTTGTCTAAACTTGTCTGCTTTGCAAACATGAGCCATCTTTTTCTTCTTTTTCCTTTAATAAATGACTAATCAAAGCAGGGACATAACTAGAACCCTACAGCTTATTTTCTTTGGAGCCCCCACAACGAATGTGAAGAAGATGGTTACATTATGCAGTGTGTGACTAACACAAACCAAATTGTCAGAAGTTTCTACTGGGTCCACCATAGTATTGGGCCCCAGACCCTGTGTCTGCTGATTCTATTGTCTGCTGATTCTATTGTTATGCCTTTGTTTTAGGCAGAACATATTAAACCTTTCTGGTTAGCCTTCACTGGCAACTCTGTCCCAATGAATAAAATGAGGAGACAACAGTGTTTGCCAGAAATATTTTCTTGTTACCCTGACACTAGTGCAGCATGACAAACCCAACAAGCACAGTGAATAGTGATTGACTGCCAGGGCAGATTTAACTGCAGTTTTAGCCCTGGGTGGTGCCCTGTCTCCCCCCCCCCCTTTACTCTACCTCACTACCCTGGCTTAGCTATGCAAATAATTGTGTCTTGAAAAGCAAGGGATTCCTAACCTATGGGTTAGAGCCCAAAAATGAGTCCTTATGCTATTTAGAATCAGCCACCACGACCCCATGAATACAATTACATTTCCTACTACAATAGATGTTTCATTAAAGTAAAATATAAACACTTATGTTGAGGAGCAAAACTATTGGTACAACTAAATTTGTGTCCCTAAGAAAAAAGCAAATACCTACTAGCAATTATGTAGGTATACATACACCATTCAAGAAATACAACAGATTATTTTTTTGGATGAAAAAAGTTGTCTTTTTTCTCATCTTAACAAATATAAGAGAATAGGAAGATGAGAAATATAAACCCAACTCCTTATAGGAGAAGGAAAGGTAAAAACTAAGTAAGCTTTATCAGAAAGTTCT
This sequence comes from Xenopus tropicalis, assembly GCF_000004195.4. Taxonomy (NCBI): domain Eukaryota; kingdom Metazoa; phylum Chordata; class Amphibia; order Anura; family Pipidae; genus Xenopus; species Xenopus tropicalis. Next base: position 57,738,890 of record NC_030684.2, read on the forward strand.
ATGTAAATACAGCTATAAGCACTCTATAAGCACAGAAACGCTGCACTGATTTCTCTGTGAAAAGATTTCTTGTGTCTGTAATTCCTGTGCCAGAGACACACAGCTTTCACTTTCTCCCCTCTCCTGCTCCTCCCTCCCTCAAGAATGTTAAGAACTCACTCCCCCCCCTTAGGAATGTGGATCTGAGCCAATCAGCAGGAAGCTGACTCATAGTCTAACTAACTGATCATGTTCACTTGGTCTGGGTCTCGGTGCAGGAGTGAGGCATTATGGGAACTTTCTTTACACAGCTAAGCGTTTTTTCTTCCTGTTTGGCTTCTGATCATCTGAATAGGTGAAATATGGAGAGACTTAAGGGCACTATTGAGACAACTGAAGGTATGCCTTGCAGCTTGAGATAAACTCTTTATTAGTCTTTCCTTCTCCTTTAAATACATATTCCTATTGCTAACGTAACAGGCTACAAATTAAATGTACAGTAACAGGGGTAACAGTCCATTCAATTTACTTGGATTTTTAAAACATTTACAAAACTCTATCCTGAGCTATACCCAGTTTTACGGATTAGCCCACTAATGTTTCCGTAATGATAGCTTAATTTACTCAATTATACAGTAAAGAAACACCCCCTATCTGCCTATAATCCCCTCTAATATACTTGTACAGAGTAATCATGTAATCATTAATATCCTTCTTAAGGACTGGAGCCCAAAACTGCACTGCATACTCAAGGTGAGGCCTTACCAGGGAACTATAAATTATTTTTTCAAATTCTTTAAACAAATATACATACAAAGCAGTTAAAAAGGTAAAAAGGCCTGGGGGATATTAATCAATATTTTATAACTTTTTCATGGATGGATTTTGAATTATTGGAATGAGTTTGTAACACAATAGTGATGTTACCACACTTTTTTTATTTTGGTTTTGACTTAAGTTTTCCAAGTCAGTTAAAATAAATCTGCTATGACAAACCAAAATGGGCTTCTAGTCAATGGAAAACTTACTTCACTTGAAAAAAATGAGTCAAGCAGTGTATGATAATAATACAATATAATTCCCAGAGCATACTAAATCAGTTTAAACCATTTGGGTTCAGAGAGAGGCGCTTGATGTTCAAAGTCCTTCTAGTCTATTTCCCTAGACAACTGAAACCAGTAGGTTCCCAAACATTAAATGAGTAGAATTGAGTTTGCAAAATGACATCAAATGCTGTGATAGAAAGCTGATACTCCCTCCACATAAAGACCCATTTGCCCTTTTCCTACACAGTATTGTTTTGTTTTTCTTACACGTAAGTTCTGTTTTGGATAATGTACAAGTTTTTTCATTCCTGTGATCTTCATTATGTGCAAAGATGTGCATTCTCCCAGATAAGGAGAGATTACTGTATCCTGTGACTTCTCGGGATTTATAGGAAATATTAGAAATTAAAGATTGTTTATTATCACAAAAATAATGTTATAGTTTTACATTTTAATAATAAATACACAGACATATAATCCAGGCAGGGCTACACAGAAAATAAGAAATAAGGAGCAACTACCTGACTTCCCCTCACTTTAAAGGGGCAATATACACTTGATTTAACATAATTTCAGTAAAGAGCTCACACACAGCTACAAGATTCATGCATTTGTGCTGTAATTTAGCTTATTTTTGTATTCATTGTAAAGCATAGAAACTGTGCACTATAAAGCACACTTTTAACACAACATTCATAAGCTTTTAGCATTTTACACTATGGGCCATTAAAATTTGTTAAGTACATAAAAATGCATTATACAAGAATACCGTGACCACATTTGCAGTTACATGTTCTTATACAGTACATGTTTTTGTTTTCAGAATTGAAAACATGTATATCTGTGCATTCTCTGTGTAACTATACAGTTTGGTTGTTTAGTGTATGTAAAACTATTTTGCAGATGGCCAACCCTGTGGTACCTAGTACCTTTCTTGTTCTTACCCAGATGCAAACTATTTATTTGCTGGATGTTGCATGAGCTTTTAGGTGGTACTGTTCAGATGGTATAAGCAGCAGACACTTTGAAAAGTTAGTTCATACGCTTTCATCCATTGAATCACATACTCACACAGGCAGGGTATAGTACTCACTTATGGGTGAACTTATGCCCAGTACTAGTGGATGCTCACATTGGTCCTTATCTGCTATTCCTGAACTAAACTACTTTAGTCCCTATACTGGTGGCACTGCAGGATATTAACCCTTTTAGTCTCCTCAATGGAGCCTCTGGCTGCTCTACTATCCACCCTTATTCTGCCTCTCTCTCATAAAGTGTGCTATTATAGAAACTGACTTCTGTGATTGAGGCCTACCCCCACCTCAGTGGTACCAACCACCCCCTCCAGCAACTGGGAATCCACAGAAAGACTTGTGAAGACTTGTAAAAAACTTGTGAAGAAAAAAAAACAGTGAATCACATTTTTCTGTGGTTTTCCAAGTAAGCTAATAAATTGCAAACGGTGCTTAATTATAATAATATACGAATCGCACAAAATCACACAAAATTGTTTGCACATAATTGTTATTCTCAGCAAAACCATTGTTACATTTAACTGCAATCTTTAATAAATCTACCCATAATATTCCAACAAAGAGGTTTGATTGAACATGAACTACCAACAAAATGCACATCCACAACCACTGTTTCCAGTTTAAACTACTGTACAATAGTCTACATACTACATAATGCAACTTCCAATATGCCCACAAATAAAAATGTACCAGTAGCAAACTAGCAGTCCAACAAAATGGGGGTAGCATTATTGAATTTATTAAAATCATGTAAAAAAAATAATAAACCTACATACAATACATTGACCACACCAGCCAAAAATGTTTGCATGTTGTTTTTATCAGGGTACAAATTTCTGCTGGTAAATACACATAAATGGAGGGCACTCACTTCACATACAAAAGAACAACAATATAGGTGTTTGGTGCAAACCCCCATACAGGGCACCAAAAACTGTAATTTTAAATAGGATAAGGGTTTGCACACAAAAAAAAAAGAGGATTCCCCTTGAGAAAGGCTCTTTGCCGAAACGTTGGGGTAATTCTCATCATTAGCAAGTGTATCCGCTATCTTGTGTGTCTTCTTTTGCCTATGCATATTTTGTGGTATGTATTATCTTATTAATCTATGTATTTTTTGTAACTTTGCAATTAAAATTGACTGCTGTTAAATCTTTTGTATACTATATAGAGGACTATATTTTTTAATACTACCACTGTGCTTGTGTTTCTTGTGTGCAAACCCTTATCCTATTTAAAATTTCTGCTGAACATAAGCATAGTATATTGCAATAAGAACCAGTGAATATGATGGATCATTTCATCAACAAATCATAGGAAAAGTAAAAAATGATTAGCGCAGTACTGCTAACTCCTCCACTCATTCTAGATTGTAACAACTTGGTAGAAGCAAAGCAATGTACATGTGCAGGATGGATAGCAAGTCCAATTGTGCTACTGTTCCTTTAAAGAAGAGAAATAGAGGAACCAGCAAGTTAATGACTAGGGACCATGTAGGGTGGTAGACTCCCATATTTATGGGCTTTACTTGTTCTTTAAATAAAATTTAAAGAACAAGTAAAGAGACATTCGTTTTCAACAGTGTGATTACAAGTAATAGAACTGAATGTATCTAATGTTCTGCTCATTGACTTTCTGGTGCAGTATAAAGCCTGAGGGTTTCGTTATTTGGGAAAGTGACTGTGACAATATTATATTCGGTTAGTAACGGTAAGCTTTATTTTACCTTTCATTTGAATCATTTACTGGTTTTGCTTTAAAGTAAAAGGTCTTTGTTCACGTTATGCTTGTTTCAAATTCATTTGATAACTATACCATCGCATCTGCAAAAATATCTCTCTGAGCCCAGGTCATGCCACCCACTGCTCCTGTATAAAGCATTGTAATCATTTGCATTTACAAAGCATATTTTATCTACATTAGATTTGAAGGGCTAAATCATTCGGCACAACTGCAAGTGTAATCACTTTAGAGGTGAAACAGATCAACAGCTGCTATATCCTGCATTCTTCTGAGCAGATGGAAGTGTAGGCATTTAAATAATCAGACAATAAGGTGGATTCCATTTTGCTCATTAGAAAATGAATAGCAGGCAGTAGAGCTTAGAGTTTCCTTCATTTCTTCAACAACTTACGACATATTATTATCTCAATTTTCAGTACCCTGAATGCTTCCTGTCTTTCTTATTGATTTCTTTGTAGACAAAATCCATTTTAAACCACTGTACATTAGGCTACATAATACATATTACAACTTCCGAGATGCACACAAATAAAAATGTACAAATTAGGACAGAATAGATTTACAAAGGTACCAAAGCCCAACATAACTGCTAGAATAAAAAGTAGAATATATATGAGCACAAGAATCCCGGAATTGTAAACCAAATGTAGACATATGAATATATAAGACATGTACGGTTTTGCGAATTCTTGCACAAAAACCAGTGTCAAAAATCCAAGGCAAAAGAAGTATCTTCAGAAAAAGGAAAGGGGCATCTGCCACTGACTTTTATATGATCTCAGCAAGTTTTAGCTGGTGAATTGTTGGATTCGGATTTTTAGTTATTTGGATGCATAGTAAATTTTGAAAAGTTTACCACTTTTTTTCCCTGTGACTTTTAGTTTTAAAAATCCAAATCAGAAAAAAAATCAGACAGTTAGTAATATCGTTGTGCAAGCAACCCCTGGCCTATAAGAGGTACTTTTAGGTATGGTAAAATACAACTGACATAAAAATTTAGGGGATTTTCGTGGTTTTATAGTTTTTTGAAACCACGACTAAACTCATTTCCACGAATGTCAGTCAGAATTGAAAAAGCACGAGTGAAAAAAGGATGCAGAAAAAACTAGAAAATCAAGACTTTTTTAGGATTGTTGTGCAACAACTGTGACTTTTTCGTATTGTTAAAAAAAAAAACTGAAAACCTCTAAAACATGAAGCAAAGAAAGATCTTCCATTTTACTCCTACTTGATATCGACAGGTTTTAGATGAGGTGTATTTTTGCTTTCAAATTTGTCACGATTTTGTTGCATAATAAATCACGAAAAAATTTATTTTGGTGTAAAAAAAAAACCTGAACCGAAAAAATCTAGTAAGTCCCCCCATACTGTGAAACACTTACATTTGATGCCAGTAACACTGGGGCTATCCCCCATATGTATTAGCACAAGGTTTGCCTAGGTGCTATAACCCATAACAACCAGTAGGATGTTTGCTTTTAAACAGGTGACTGGCAAACACTACCTGCTGATCTGTAATTAGATCTGTAGCAGTCATGTCCATATGGCATTTAAACTTGTATTACCTTGTGCACTTTTTGCCCCTGTGATATCAACACACAAGTGCAATAAAACCAAATCCAAACTCACCTTTATTACTGTATGATTAAAATAACATTGCACACCCTAAGACAGCTGTGTGCACAGGAATCAGCATTTGTCACTATGGCAGATGGCTTTTTGCTACTCACCCTTGTCCAAAAGCTGTAGTTCAGGAACAGCAGGAGTGCTACAGTTGGCTGCTTTTATTAGACATTAAAGTTCATTGTTAAATAAGTGAAATAAAATGTATATGGCAGAATATATCTGTATTTTCATTACAGAGCCAGCATGGTTAATTGGGCGCAGGTGTACTAGCCATAATAAGTAAAGCAGTTTTTATTTTAATAGGAGGTGAATGGAAACATTTGCAATGGATTATTTGTAGTTGAATGGTTTAAGTAGAAGTTATTGTATTGAAATTGTGTGCACTAATAATCAGAGCAAGCAGGGATGCAGGAGAAACAACACTCTATATAAACATACTACTCATACTGTATATGGTTATATATTACAGGTATGGGACCTGTTATCCATAGTTCTTGGGACCTGGGGTTTTCTGGATAAAGGATGCTTTTGTAATTTGGATCTCCATACCTTAAGTCTACTAAAACATCATTTAAACATAAAATAAGCTCAACAGGATTGTTTTACCTCAGTATTAATTATATCTTAGTTAGGATCAAGTACAAGGTTCTGTTTTATTATTACAGAGAAAAAGGAAAGCTTTTTTGAATTTGAATTATTAAATTAAAGGAGTCTATAGGAGATGGCATTCCTGTAATTCTGAGCTTTCTGGATAATCAGCTTCCAGATAATGGGTCCCATAACTGTATCTGCATAATCCTATGTGTACACGTATGTGATTTAGCAACTCTTAAAAAGTGGGACAGGGGGCACCAAAGACCCTTGTGTCTGTCCACATTTACCTACGAGACTAATACCCAATTTCTTCCCTGCATAATTTAATGTATTATCAGGGGTTAAAGCATGCTGGAAGCTGACATCTATCAGCATCAGGGTATAATTATAAAGCAATATTGCTGAAACTTTTTTCAGCTCTTCAGGGTCAGTAACACCATTAAAATGCAAAACAATCCTTCAGTGACAATCCCACTTGGTTTAGGATGGTGGTAGCTCTTTTCTATTTACCAGCTCAGAGACCACCTCAGAAACTACCTCAGAGAAGGACCCAATACCAGCATCCACCTCTATATTATTCTCCCTGTTTAAAACTTTCTAGAACTCAAGTAAGTGCACACACAGCTGGTCTCTCAAAAACCTGGTGCTAAAAGTGTATAGGGGGATGGTATCCCCACTAAATAGCCATACCAGGAGTACTGGTAAAATGTAAAAGTGGATAACCTCTGTGTTTAATTGTGCATAGGCTATGTATATATCTGTTTGAGAAATGGAAGTGCCTGCTCAACAACTTGTTTAGCATAAAAATGGGTTTGCCAGGAAGTGTTTTTTCTTGCCAAGGCTATATTCTCAAATGATCCAAGAGTAAATAGGTGAGGTGAAGTCAACATTCATTACAAATACTTTACATTTAAACTCCAGTTTTCTAAGTGAGTTGAATAATAGGTAAAATATTTGATCAGAGTCCAGTACTCCATAGCTTTCAATAAGTGAGCAGAATATAATAGTCTAGTGTAGCCAGGATGCTAAAGGCCAGCATTTTGGGTTTCTATACCTGCAGAATGTTTGCTCCCTAATAGTCACTTTATATTTCTGCTCACATGAATGCTTGGTATAAAACTACCATTTTCACTTTGTAAAGACTTTGAGTGTAAACGCTCTCTTCTTTACAAGCTCAGTGCATGAAAAGAGGAATGGCACAACTGCAGGTCGATTTTGGGCATTCTAATAGCTTTACTACAAGGCACAATCATATGTAACAATTTGAATCAATTACACTATTAATTACACTATTGCTCAAAACATATAGATACAAAAAATAGTACTTACTTTCACTTACCATTGTACCAGTATTTGCTAGCAGTTTATTTCATCTGTAAAAAGATCTTACTACACTTGCCACCTGGGCCTTATGGCATAAATACACTGGTGGTGAAAATGTCTCGTCTGACAAGGCCCTTAGGGGAGACACAACAATTAATGTGACTTCAATGGAAAGTAACCAGGATTGGAAATCAGTATATTAGGATGGGCCAATACACATCATCATCGCATCATCTTCACGTCTGTGAATATCTCAAAGAAGTATTTGTCTGTCCTATAGTAACTACAGGTTGGGTAGGTTACTGTTTAAGTTCTTAGCTCTTTCTATCATGAGTGAATTTTGCACATCTCTGTTTCACATATAAATATATATCGCTAGTTCAAGGAAATTCTTAGTTCAGCAGAAGAAGAATACGGATATCAATGAATCTGTGAACGCTTCAAGATACAAACATGGCACTATGACCAGAGACAAGTAACACCTCTGAGAGCCTGCTAAGATGTGATAACAGCTGTAACTGGTACATCATTCTGCCAGAGAAATGCAACAAGATCAAAATAAAGATCATCCTGTTTCCTCAAAGGAAGAAACTCAGATAAAACTACAATTTAACATAACATGATATGTACCTTATTGATAAAGCAAATATATGTATTTAGAACACTTTATCACATATTTACCTATGTTTTTCTGTGTGTGTTGATGGAGAGAGAAAGATGAAGACTGAGAGAGAAATGATGCAGTAGCTATGGATAACACATATAGAAGTTGCAGATAACAGAAGTGACTGATTAGAATAATCCTTTGGAGTTTTCTCTTCCTTCAATAATGACAATTCTGCATACAAATATTGATACCTTATTATCCTAAGATTTCAGTGGTGTTAAAGGACAAGGAAACTATGCTCATATGTTAAGCATCACCCACTGAATTCAATCACTGAGTTTGATATTAGGTAAACATGCCCTTGCCCTTGGAATAAACTAATGAAAAAACTAAAGAAAAGCCATCTTACTAAGCTTTCCCAGGCACCCATCTTCAGGCTTAGGGGCATATGTACCAAAGAATAAGACTGGAGATTGCCATGGTCTGTGAAATTTTCTCTCTATTCAGTTTCATAGGATTTGTATAGGTGCATTTATCAAAGGGTGGACTCTCGCTGTCATCTATTGATAAATGATCCCCCCAGAATCCCATAGAAATGACTGAGATGAGCTCTAGCTTCACTCTTTAATAAATAATAAGTACACTGTTGAGTATACTTTACCCCACTGCACATGCAGAAATCTAAGGGGCAGATTTATTAATGTTAAGATTAAAACTTTTACCGCAATTAATTATTTTTTTTGCACAAAAACTCACAAATTCGAAGTAGAGTTTTCAAAACTCGAATTTTAGAGATTTATTAAGCACAAAATGAAAACCTTGAATGTAAAAAAAGCTGGCACGTTCATTGGAAATTCAATTGAAATTGGAAAATGGAAAGTTTTCAATTCAAGTTTTTGAAAAAGAGAGTTTTTAGACCCATTGAAAATGATCGGTAGAATATGAATTTGCTGCATTCTTGTTTTTTTTTTCTATCTTTATATTTTAGTTGTTTTATGAATGAGCACACAATCAGGTTTGATAAAATTCACAAATTCCAATTTTCATAAATATGCCTCTACCCCCCATAAGTAATAAAAGGCACTAAGTTTGCCCAGGAGCAGTAACCCATAGCAACCAATAAGATGCTTGCTTTTTAACAGGTGACCAGTAAATGCTACCTGCTGGTTTGTTGCTATAGGTGATAAGAAGTGTAGTAAACTTTGCTCCTCATTTTACATATCCCCTTATGTATGGGCTTGGGACACCTGCAAAAGGTTAGTAAAAAAACTGGTGCTGGGTTTCTTCCAGGGAAAAAAGCTTAGCAATTGTAAGTACCCCCAAGTGAATTGTGGGTTTCCTTGTCCTTTAAAGTTATTTGTAAAGGGTATGGCTATAGATAGCAGTATCTATCTGTAGGGACCCATAGGGTTAAGCTCCCTATGGTGTTATCCCCTACCTTTATGTTATCTGTGTTGTAATAGGGCAGAGCCCTCTACACTCAGATTACTGTAATTAGGCTGCCCTCTATAGGTTTAGCCCAGGTTGACCACTCCCCTTGGCAGACTATATAGTGTCTTGCACAAGGGAGTGTCTTCCTCTTTTGGCTGCATGCTGTGTTCTGGACAGATCCCAACTGAGCCTGGACCAGAACATAGGCCCAGAAGCCATTTGTACCCTAGGGGACCACCTACCCTAGTGATAAGTCGGGGACAGGGCCCCGTGAACGAGGTAAAGCCAGCACAGACAGATTCATTTATAGCACCCTCTAGGAGAGGTGATTGTAGTCAGACTATTTAGCAAGGGCAGTCAATAGCCCCAACCAGGAGTTGTAAAAGGGTTTAGTCCACCCCGGCTCTGTAGTCGTTCTTTAGGGACCGGTTTTATTAGACGCCAGGTACCAGTGTTAGGAGCTCTCCCCTGGACCACAGTCGGCCGGAACACTCCCTTCTGAAAGGTCTATATATCAGGTGTCAACTAATCCTCTGTGCATCCTCCAAGTGGGTTATTCTGTGCCTAAAGTGTCACATCTGCTGTACTATCTGTGACATCATACACTGCTGTGTCTGTGAGTATAACACTGCTGCACTATTCAGTTGTGCCTTTAATAAACTTGTACTATAGTTGATCAGCAAGAATCCTCTGGCGTCCATCTTTTACCATCTGCACACCACACCTCAGCTAGTTGTAGTTCCACTACACCCTCGCTCCATCCTGATTCTCCCATATAGCGGAGGCTCACCCCTTTGTATTAAGTGTCGCAAATGTAACCCATGCTCTCTATTCACTACTAGCCTGGGTTTATTCCAAATTGGGTCAGAAAAGCGTTACATATCTCTAAGCCGATAGGAAGAGAGTGCATTGTGGGAAAACATGAATATTGCACTCTAAAATGCACAATGCTTACTGCGCTTGCAGACGTAAATGAGCTTTCCAGATTAGAACTGACTCCTGTTATATTGTTTTAAGTGTTTGCCAAAGAGAACAGAATAAACAATCACCGATTTCAATTGCAAACACATTTACCAAAAACCTTAAAACCACTGAAAATGTTTCATTAATGGATACTGGAAAGTTGCTCAGACCTACATGTTCTTTCACTATTATAAGAAACATTTTTGGGTGGAGATACACTTAAAGTTTTTCCAAGTATTTCTCTGGATAATCGTTTTGCATTCATAAATAAAGTGGATCTAAATCCTCTTTGATGCTGGATGCCAAATTCCAGTGTGTGGGTTAGAGTCATACTGTGATACCATTTTTACTCACTATTCTTGCAAGGGCCTAGCTGAGGGAAAAGGTGCATGTAGCAGTGCTTACTAGGAGAACTGCAGGCAATAGATTACCAGCCAGTAGTCACCTGCAATTACGGCATCACTCACAACCCTTCTATTTATTCAACAATATTAGCTGCAGTGACAAAGTGAAAAGGTGGCGACCAATATACGCAATAGGCCACGCTAAACATTTTATCGCTACATCTTAGTAGTTGGTTCATTTCGTTTGCAGAAAGACTCAGTCTATAATGAACAATAAAATGTGTGTTTCAGGAAATTTACACAGTGAATTTGCAGTAAATTTGTACAGCCCACAAAATGATGCCAGTACATCACAGCAAAATGTTCTAAGCTCTGTGCATTTTATTCTGTAAGTGATTTCCAAGTGGCACTTTTCAAAACACTTGAAACATTTACAAAAAAGCTCGTCACCATGAACCAAAATATGTAGCAAAGTTCTCTTAAGTCAGCAGAGAGACTGAAGGCAGCAATAAATTGCACGCGGAGATCTGAAGAGGAAGCAGAAACGTAGCGGGTAACCTGCCACCTTCTAATGTAGTTTATCACTCAGAAGTAGAAAAGGATGTGTTGTGCTTTTTATTCCCTGATGAGCAAATACCCACTATATCTCCTGCATATCAGCAAAACAAAGGTGTAGCCCTGGATAAGCTGCCATCTGAGATGTATTATACTTACTACACAAATATCCCAGCATACTTAATTATATGTTCTTATATGTTGTATTGTCTAGGCATTGTTATTTAAACACAGAAAATGGCAAAAAGCAATGTTTTACAATAGAGAGAGAATGAGATTTTTATCTTTAAGTATTTATTATTTTGTGCCTCCAGCACTAGCCAGATAAAAATATTTAAAGGAACAGTTCAGTGTCAAATTGAAACTGGGTAAAATAGAAAGACTGCACAAAATAAAAAATATTTCTAATATAGTTAGTATAATCTATAATGGCTGGAATAGGCAGATGTCTAATATAATAGCCCAAACACTACTTTCTGTTTTCAGCTCCCTAACCTCTTACTTAGTCAATGACTTTAGGGGCTGAAAACATGGGACATAAACGTTTAGTTAGTTTGTGAGCAAACAGGTCAGATTCAAACTGAACAGTTATATCACATATGGCCCTCTCTCAAGTCAATTATTGGCTACTGTCTGCTAACAGCTTAGAGAGCTAAAAGAAGGAAGAGTTCTGGCCATTATGTTAGACATCTGCCCATTCCAGCCTTTATTACACTAACAATACTGAAAACATTTTTTATTTTGTATAATGCTGAATAATAAACGTACTTTTCAAGTTAAACAAGAAACCTAAATTCATTTTTATATTAACACATCCAAATCCATTTTAAAGGCATTTAAAAATCCCAGCTGTCAATCATATATTGCCTGCCCCGTCTCTATGCCTTAGGCATAGAGGCGGGCAGACAAGTACTTTAACTTTCAATTTAGCTCTCACTTTTCCTAACCATCTAATTGTGTAGCCAGTGCATGGGCAAGGGCATCTGGTCCCCCATTCTGGCACATACACAAGCTTTTGGGGTGATACAAAGCTTACCTTAATAACAGTGTCCACAAAATGGCAGCTGCCTATTTGCTGTGATTGTGTAATTCCAGGACTGAAGGAAACAAGATTTATATTACTTATATTGTGTAAGTTAAGTAAGTAAGTGACAGGTCCCCTTTAAAGGTGAAATAAATATTTTTCTGAAAACAGCTTTGCTTTTTTGGGGCTCCTTTTTTTATCTAGAATAAAAGTCTGGGGTACTGAAAGGTGCATAGGGGAGATTTAGGGAAGGTTTACATGATCTTCCAGTAATCATGAGAAAAGAATAGGCAATATCATTATTGGATCCTCTTGGACTGCTTCTACAGTACAGAGGATGTCTGTCTGACGCTCATAGACAGTTTGTGGTCATTTTCTAATTGTTCCCATCCCAAATATATGACTTATCTGTAAGACTGCACAGTATCCAGATATTGTGCAGCAGCCTGTCAATCACACAAAGGTTCTTTTTTTATATGGGTAATTCAACAATGCCCTATGTTTAATAATTAAGTATAGGGGAGCAGTCTATGATTATTCCCAAAACCACATTCTGTATTTTCATAAGCAGATAAAAGTATAACCCCTCTCACATAGTAAGTAACATAGTCTATGTGTGAAGCAAAAGACTAATTATAATAGAACCTAACGGAGACTAGCTAGTGTGAAGAATCTGCTACAAGAAGTATACTGAGGGGGGGTCTGGCATACAGTTTTAGTAGTGAATTGTTAGTTTTCAAACCTTTTCAAAAAAGCCTACCATATCATGTGAAAACATTTTATTTGTATTACAGTAAACAACCCTCCTTTTTATTTTTTTTTAAAGATGTTTATTTTTATGAATGTAGCACTATAGTCAAGTTCAAAGCACATACTGTACTTAAACAGATATAAGAATAGCTCTATTTATACAAATAACCATAGGAGAGATCACTTTAAAGCTATAAATAGGAATAGAAGTTTAAGTTTAAGCACATTAAGAAGGATATGTAGAGAAATATCCTTGCCTCAGGTCAGTCAAAGGCACTTTAGCTTCAGGCATACGTTTGATATCTATTTTAGTTGTGTTCTACCATAAACCATGGTTCTTACTTCGTTCTTACTTTTATATATATTTATGTATGTATATTTTTATTAATGAAGCACATCAGTGTTCTTGAATGTACAACAATGTACATTCTGTACATTCTGTACTTAAGACAGAAGGCTGAAGTGTACAAACAGCTCAAAATATAGCTATATAAAATAAATAACAGTAGCAGATACAGCTTTATAGCTTTAAACTAAACTAAACTAAACTAAATAGAAGACTATAGAAATAGAGGAGTTGTGTTAATGAAGTATACATTATTAAGTATTTTTGCCTTGATGTCAGTTTTGTTAGAGATTCTTGGACCTTATGGTTCAAGCACCCCTCCTCTTGTCATGCACAGTGTGATTGTACACTATATTCAGTCTGAATACAGGCTTAGAAACATGTAGCATTCAGAGACTCATAGCACTTCTATAGAGCATTCTTCTTTCAATAATTTCCAGAATTTAATTTTAATATGATTCCATACCCCAGGAGATCTGTTGAACTCTACATTGTTTCAGTTATCTTATGACTGGCGCATAGTCTCAATGCTAGATTAATTTAGGGTCTTGCTGTTCCAACATTTCTGGTTATTAAATGACTCAGCTCAGATGTTTTTCCAGTTGCAATAAACCCTACCATTACTATTATTGACATTAATGGTATTTTTATGAAAAACGTCAGGTCAACCTATCACGCACTGAATTTTATGAAAGAGAGAGCAGTGTGTATACAATGGATATCTATCTATTTATCTATCTATCTGTCATCTATCTATATTTATATCTATCTATCTATCTATATATTTGTCATCTATCTCTCTATTAGAACCCAGGTTTATTGTTCCTTAGTGTTTCCTTTAAATTATTCTTGTTGATACATGCTGAAGTTTGGGACAATTTCATTTCAGCCACACAATCCTGTGTCTCTTGGTTCCAAAGTAAAAGTTTCTATTTTGAGATAATTGGCAGTAAACACACCAGGGTTTTTCAATGACTCCTCTAGACCAGATGTAGGAAACATAACATCCGACTAGCGCACCATTTCCAGGGAGGGAAGTTGACTCTGCCTACACAAAATGAAGTAAAAGAAAACAGATCAAGGCTAACATACATCAACATTTAGAAAAAGAAACTCTCTGATACTTTTTCCAAGGAAAGGCTCATGTAAAATAACTGTTTCTTTTTAAGCTGTATTTTCTGGGTAAATGCATGCTTGTCAGGTTTCTGAAAGAATAAACAGCACCAAATGTTGTCTGATCAGCCTAGGATTTTAGTTATAATCAAAAGTCTTGCTGCCCTCTTGTTACTTCGGACAGGATATAAAACACATTCCTTTAGCTCAGCACATCACAATGTGGGAAATTTTTACATAGCCTTATGATGATAAATACTTGGGTTTACATTTGCTAGTATTACCCAATGAGTGCCCAGGGAAGGTACTGCTGCCTGGGGCAAATATTTTAATTGGGTTAAAACAATGGGTGACAATTATGATAGGGGCATGGGGCAGAGAGGATAGTTTACTGCAATTAACTGCATTCCCACACAGCCAGAAAACAGTAATTAGCTTTATCCTGCATGTTGCTAGTTTAATATGAAAACAAGTCTCTGATTTATTTCTCTGGGTAACTACATTGGTTTAAATTTGCCCATTGTTGATACATGAATTCCCACAGCTGCCTGTTCTTTTTTTATTTCTTTCATCACCAAGATACAGGTACGGTACACCTGTTATCCAGAATGCTCGGGACCTAAGGTTTTCTGGATAAGGGATCATTCTGTCATTTGAATCTCCATACTTTCAATCTACTAAAAAAAAATATTTAAACATTAAATAAACCCAATAGGATTGTTTTGCCTCCAATAAGGAGTAATTAGATCTTAGTTGGGAACGAGTACAAGACAATGTTTTATTACAGAGAAGAAGGAAATGTGTTTTGAAATGCTATACTATTTGGTTAAATGGAGTCTATGGGAGATGACCTTCCTGTAATTCGAAGCTTTCTGGATAATGTGTTTTCAGATACCGCAATTCATACCTGTATAAGCTGTGTACTTATAAAATAAAACATATACAGGGCGCCCTTGCAAGTAGGAAGATCCATTAAGGGTGCCTCAACGCAATGTCACATATAGAAGAACATTTCTACTAAATACTTTATGTTCTATGAGATTATGTGTGAATGTTCATGCATATATCTAAGATAGGCAAGACAAGCTAATCTTGTAGTTTTCAGACATTAACTTATCATGCTATTTAGCAGGGTAGGAATCATTTTGCACGTAAAGCTAAAATATTTCATCTGCCATTTTTACAAGGAAGCAATGCCACATCAACCAAGCATGACTGGTACTACCTGCCAAACAAAGCAGTTGTTCTTTTGCAAGAAAGATCCCCAAGCAATATGCATACTTTCAGCATCTATAAAAAGTAGTTATACTTGCAAGAAAAGCAAAGGTTAACAGAAGGCATCCTTAAAACTAATGAAGTAATTTCAGATTTGTCCACTAAACCTACTGAAAGTAGCATTCTTAAATGCAACATCTATGGCTGGTAGATTGCAGTGCAATAGTATCCCAAGGCCCCAGTCTATGGGTAGGTCAGCTTTGGCCCTCGATGTGGGGACTTAAATATAAACTATTGCTATATGCAGTTCCTATACCTCACACTAGGGGGCACACTTACTAAAATCCAATTTTTTGGGGTGCTTAAAACACGATATGGTAAAAATTCGGAGTAACCGTAATAATTTCTGATGTTCTAAAATGTCACGAAAATGCTTTTATCGGTCGTACGAAAATATTATAATTGCGTTCCAAAAGTCACAATATTTTCATACCAAAAAGTTCATTAAGCCATGAAAACCTTTCTGGCTTTGATGCCTTCCACTTCTAGCTTTGGAAGCCTTCAATAGGACTCAATGGTTCGCGACAGATCAAATAAAAGTTTAACCAAAGCTTTAAAGAATTCCAAAATGTTCATAATGTTCTTTGCACAAAATACGACTTTTTAATGTTTTTTTAACGAATACCACGAAAAAGTTGTGGAATTTTAATGAACTTTTTGCATATATTCCGAAATGTTCTATAAGTTAGAAAAAATGCAAATTTATCTCATAAATGCTTAATTGGACTAGCTAATAGGACTTAATTAATAGGACTAGCAACAACTCAAAAAAAAATTCACAGAAGTTTTATCTGTATCTTTCATTATAGTTGTCAGGAAGTTTGGTAGAAGAGCACATAGAGGTAGACCTCTCCTACACCTCCCACTATAAACAGCAGAGACTGAAGTAGGTACAGACCTGTGTTTAAGTGGAGGAGTGGCAGGAGTGCCGTAAGTCCTGGCGTAGTAACAGAATCGGTAGGCAAGGCAGGTCAGGCAGGCAGAGGTCGGTTCGGGCAGCAGGTATCAGGAATCCAAGGAACAGGCTGGGTCAAATACAAGAAACGAATACCAGGAACGCTCAGTGACACATTAGGAAAGCGACAATCACTTCGCAGTGAGTTGCAGGCCTCAGTGTCCTTTTAAGCGCAATGTGCATGGCGTGCCCGTGTTACGCGCGCACAGCATTGCGACTATTCGCAAGCACAGCATTGTGACTATTCGCGACCACAGCATTGCGACTATTCACACGCGCACAGCATTGCGACTATTCGTGCGCATGCGTGCTACCCGAGCGCCGCACTGCTGAAGGTCCTGAACACGCTGACCCCTTAGTCGGGTAAGATCCTTACATCAGTGGGCAGCAAAAGGAAGAAGTAGAAGTAAAAATACAAATACTACATAAAAGCTGCAGAGCCAAAGTTAAAACCAGCACTTGTCACTCTCCCCTTTAACTATAAAGCAGAAGGTTCATTAAAGAAAAGAGAAATGGGCATCTAATACAAAAATCTACATCTTTAACAGGGACCCAAGGAATCAATGTGTCTTAATAAAGTTGTAGGAATTGACTAATGCAGAATCAACCTCCTCCTTTATCTTTAGTTGAGTTGATAAATACTAAGGGCCTGATTTATTATGGCTAGATATTAAGCTCTCTGTAAAGCTTTACCAAGTCTTTTAGTTATATCATTACATTTTGTTGCAGCACAGAAAATCCTTTTTACCTGCATGTAATATAAATCATAAAGAAAGGATTCGTATAGGTAATAGTACCTATGCTTCTGTCAGACCTGTCTACAGAGCTTACTAGGGCTCACAGGGGTTGGCCCTGTTTGACTTCTGGACCTAATGCAGCTTTTGCATCCCTAACAGTCTCACTTGGGCTAACCATTTAAAAATAGCAGCTGTAAGCCTTGTAATGGTGTTCCGGCACTTTCTCCCAGGGTCAGACTGGGTCGCCGGGACACCAGGAAAATGGTGGGCCCCAGCAGCCCAGATCCTACCCTGTTGCCGCTTCCCTCGGCCGCAGATGTCCTCCCCTGATGCGTTTCACATACATGCATTCAGGGGAGGACGTCGGGCGGGGGGGTGGGGTTAGGGGTGCGTGGCGGGGGCCCCTGCAGGGGACACGTCCAGCGAAAGTACCTTGGGGGGGTGCGGGGCCCCAGGGACCCCCCAGTCTGACTCTGCTTTCTACTACTCTTAAACCAAACCCAGCGCTAGCTTGCAAACTGTTGGTCTAAGTAATATAATTACTTAATAACCTAGAAACTAAATAGATTGTGTAGCAGATTCTATTTTCATTCTATTTCTTTGAAATAAAAAAAAAGTTTATTTGTTTTCTAGAACAGTAAAACTATATATCACTCCCAGTTTAATTGTGACCCCCCCCCCCCCACCTCCTTGGTCATCATTCAGAGAAACTGTGGGAAAAACAAAATGATGAAGTCACTCCTCTCTTACAGTTAAATCCTCTCTGTATAATGAACTCCTCCTTATCTGTATGTCTGAGACACAGTTAGCTATTGGGTGAACAGTAGGTTTGTTTATTATCCCTGTCAACAAATACTGCTCCTTAAGGTGGCCATACACATAAAGATCCACTTGCCTGGTGAGGTCACCATGTGAGCACATCTTCTCCCGATATCCCCAGCTACCCTGGGGCCAAACAATCTAATTATAGTGACTGGAATAGGCGCAGGCAGTTCGGGGACCGCATCAATGAGCCAATAAGGTCCCCGATCCAACTGAATTTTGTAACCTGCCCGATCGATATCTGTCCGATTTTAGGCCAGATGTCGGTGCGGCAGGCCAGTCATCGTTTCCCCTACATGGGCCGATAAGCTGCCGAATTGGTCGATATCGGTAGCTACAATCAGCCCGTGTATGCCCACCTTTAGGGCTCTGGCACATGGGGAGATTAGTCGCCCGTGAACAGGGAGAAGGAAGAGGTAGTAAGGGTAAAGACAAGATCATAATCATTACCTTTTCATAACAGAACAAATAAGGAAAGTAATTTTTATTTAATTAAAAGAAAAAGTTCGACATATTTTAATGATAAATTCTATTTATTTGTCTCATATTGAATAAAGATGTATGTTGACCCTTTTAAAACACCCCAAACAATCCCCGAACATAACAGTTTAATCCTTTGAGAACCAGGTCCCTTTGATCCTCTCTATTAGAAAGGCATTCCGTATCTATATAAAAGCACAAGGTGTTTAATTAATGTATGAACTGAACAAATAAACATTCTCATTAGTGCTTGCAGCATAGTCTCTTTAGTAAGGAATGGCTTTAGTTCCCTATTGAGACCTTACTGTTCCTATTCTTGTAAGACGTAGGTAGGTGCATTTGTGAGCGCTGAGTATTCAGCTGAAGAGCCCTTTCTGTGTGACTGCTGGTAAATTAGAAGGTCTGTTTCCAGTGCTACTTGGACAAGAGAGGCGAGCAGCTAACTGATGGCAGTGATGACAATGCATTCTGGACGTCATATTAAGCTGTCTATAACTGATAAGTGACGCACAAGTGTAGCCAGGACCAATCAGGTTTAACTGTGACTGGTATTTCTATAAAGGGCCACGTCTCTCGATGTTTAGCAAGCATGACTAGGAAACAAATCTATGTTGTATATTATGTTGCATATACAGTATACTGTTTTCAACATATTTGTATTCTTGAGATACTCTTACTATATAATTTTCATTTGTTTGTAAGTGAAGACATCCATCTATCAGATTTCTTCTTCAGATTACATAATGATTCCTAACAGCAGAGAGAGAGAAAAAACCTTAACGTAAACAGCTTGTGTCAATTAATTCCCCCAGGAGCTACTAAGGATCTTACTGCTCTTAAGATAAAGACGTGTAGTGTAAGGGAGCCAAGCTAGATCCTTGCAACATCTGCTCATGCGGCATTTCAAAGCTCTTCTACACAAGCACGGCTTCACTGATCTGCGCAATATGCTGTCCTGCCCCTGTCTGTACACTCTGAGCTGCACAACTTAGTAGATGATCAGCCAATATATCATTTTTTTATTAAATTTGGAAAAATAATAATCTTCTTTAAAAAAAAAAACAACATTTTTTTTCCATTTCAGAAATGACATGGACTTTGGTTCAGGAGTTGAAAAGGGAACATATACCTCCCATGGCAGTACTGTTCCATCCAGGTGTTGCTCAGCTACAACTTTTTGCAGCATACTGTATTACCAGGGGTCAAAGCATGATGAGAGCTGTAGTGCAGCATCCTTAGTGATGGATTATTAAAGAGACAGTATACACCTTAAAACACCTTTTGCTACAAATGAGCACATTAAAGATGACTGTTGAAATTACATTGTGCCTATTGTCCTAATTTTAAAAAAATCCATATTTTCCCATTTTTGCCACTATAAAGTACTAATTTGAAAATTAGGCTATTTTCATTGACCTCACCCCTCTCTTCTTTTATAAACGGGGCAATTTGTTCAGACCTACCAATCTACCTTTGTACAAACAATCGCCCCCTTCTCTAAGCTAGCCTTTGAACAGCTCTTTATTAGGGGCTTCTCAGTGGACTGGTAATAAGTTTTATCAGCTCCTTTGCGAGTAGTTGCCTGCAGGAGGAAATTTCACACAACTTCGGAAAGCTAAAGTGATGTGTAGGCCTTTCCACTGGCAATAAAGCAAATCCTTTTCATGGCGATTAGTCGCCCATGGTAGCAGAGCTTTATCACAGGTGACTAAACTTCCTGTGAGACATTATTGTCTAGTGCCAGAAATAGCATTAAGCATAGATGTTTCCTAACTATGTCATGGAGTATATCTATAATTGTGGTTGGTATTAACAGCAGTAGTTTCATAAGCTTGTATGTCAAATGGGAGGCATGGGGATATGCATGAGCAAAAAATACACCTATAGGAATATATATATTTTCCACATTGACGGACAATTACACATGAAAAAAATAGATTTAAATGTGGGCATGATCCCCTGTCCAGCAAAATTTGATGCATATCTGGGTCCAGAGTGCAGCAAGTTTTGTAAGAAGAGCCAAATGCTAGGGACATATATTTGTGCATATCAGGTAAGGCTGTTCTTACTAGATATGTGTTGCCATTGTTTTGTTACTCTCAAGTATATGATGTTTAATTTGAACAGAGAAAAAGGAAATAAGTGAAACAAAAGAAGAACTATTTGTTATTTGTACATCGCTCCCTTTAAAAACACATGTGTATGATGCATAGCAATGAGCAACACGTCAGATGTGGTTTATGGTGGTCCAGGCACATACAGTATACTGATACATTGAATACATTTTACTGAAATAAGACGTGGTATCTACAATATTCTGTACAAGGCATACTGTGTTAATTGATATGGCATAATTATGATGACAGTGATTGAGGCAATGGGTCTCCCCAGCTATGCAATGTTCTATGTACTTTTATACACAGAAATTGGCACTGCCATGACATATATATATATATAATTTATATTTTCTGGTTCAAATCTTTCCTATATCAGGGGCCAATGCCAGTAAACATAGTTGCAACTATGAAACCCTATTCAGGGGCACTTGGTGTTCAGCTTTTCCACAGCGTGTAACTGTTTGAATATAGAATACCATGCAGAGCAGGGCCATTGGGTAACCTTGGAGAGCAGATATAGAACTGTACTTGTGCAGCTGAACAAATATCACACCAAGATCTCAGCAAAAGCCAACAAGATTATGAAATACTGTATTAATAGGTTGTAGGAAATAGGCAGCATAGTTGTGAAGTTATTGCTCATTTGCAATGTTTAGCGTTTGACTAGAAGGGCTGTATGGCTGTAACAATGAGATGAGTTATGGCTTTAGTAAGTAGGAACAAATGCTGACACTCTGGGATATATAGTTATGCCAGGCAGTTGGCGGCCTACTGTATTACCAAGGCATAAATAAATCCCTAACTGCTGCTACTGCTTCAAATTATTAGGTGGCTGGGGGTTATTACAACTCAGAAACATAGGTACAATCACTGGCTGTTTCAGGAGACCTTCACCTGATGTGAAAACAGCTTTTTTTCAGAGTACCAGTTAATATTAACCAATTTAATGCCTAGAACAGTATCATGTATGTTCTAAACCTCTTGCAGCAGAAGCCTTTGCAGCCATGCTACGGTACTGCAGTGCCATCGTATATAAAAGAAATGTCTTATTATGATTTTGCTATGCTAGTAATCTTTTATTATACTTGCAGTATAGTTCTCAATTAAATTGGTGGCAGGACTGTTAGGTTTTATATTCGCTAAAGGTTTCTTAAGCGCCACATAAGTCTACAGTCTTTTCTCAGCACAGACTAAAATATAGCCCCTTAGCTAGACTTCCACGGAACAAATTTGCTGTAAAATCTTGTGTAGGCCAGTGTGAGTTGTACAGTGGATTACACATGGCTCACTGTATAAATCTTACCACTGAGACAAGTGACAGGTCATTTTTTACAGTCTCGGAGAACATTATGCCAGCTGACTATAATTTTATGTATTAATGAATGCTTGTATTAGTTTGGCAGATTTAGATTTAAGCCTGAATTCATTATGTATGTATTTATTTAATCCTGTCCAAATGCAAAGGACCATAGCATGTAAAGCTGTGTTTTCAAAGGGAGTTAATTTTAACTGTCCGGCTCTAGGGACACTGCAGTATTGAAGAAGGGAGTGGAGGCCCCAGTGCTTAATAGTCAGCCCTTTCCGCACAATTACCATGTCTATAGGGCAGTGCTGTCCAACTTATTACATGTAGTGCGTCGATTATTTCTTATTACATGTTTGAGGGCCAGATAAAGTATAAATTAGGATGTCACACAGTAAAGTCTGTGGAGCCTTTAAATAGACTGTGGGCCAAGAAATCCTTTAGAAAGCCACATCCGGCCTGCGGGCATCCAGCTGGACAGCCCTGCTATAGGGAATATAACAGAAAATATGAACATAGGTGCAAGACTTTATGTGGGGTCTCCTTTTCTTGAAAGTTAATGCACTACTTATTACGCTACCAAAAGGGCAGATAGAAAATGTGATATAGGTCCAATACTTTATTATATTGCTTCTAACTTCACCACTCAAGCAAATTTGCCCTTGAACAGCAACCCATTGTTCTCTCTGCAGCTGGCTGAAAAAAAGCTAATTGCTCATTGGTTGCTACAGGTTACTACCAGGTACAATTTGCACATTGTTGGTAAAAGAGCCCCATAAGGGTCCTTAAGGGTCCATTCTTAAGGGCATTTATTACTACATTAATATTACAAATGTTTTCCTGTTTTTCTCCACAAACATACTTCGCAGTGAAGGAAATATAAAACCAAAATGCAGGTAATCACAGTAGGAACAGAATACTCTAGCAACACCCAGGACAATAATGCAAATAATGTACCTTTGTATTTGATGCCAGTTCTGTGCTGCATTTAGTTGAATGATATGATAAATATACTCCCAGCCTAAGGCATACCCGGAAATGCTAAGCTGCTAGCAGGCAGGTATTTAATTGTATTTCAATACACCCACAAGAATATAATTTCTTTTTACAAAGTTTATGTTTGTCCTGTTTCTAGACTTAGAACATTTTGTAGCTGATGAGCTAAATTTATACAAGTACAAGAAAAGTGAGCCTGTTATTTACAAGTGACGCCATAAAAGATCATCAGGTTCAACCACTGCTCACATTGTAGGGATTCATAATTTCCTATGAGTCACTCTTGGAAACAATTTCTGAACCCTTTGTTATCATATGCCTTTGGCAGGAATTTTATAAATTATGTAATAATAATAATAATAAGTGTTACCTGTAATCCAGTGGCAGCCAACCCCTATTTCTTTGTCCCTTCCTGGTATATGGGTTGTACCTTGTTAGTCAGTCAAAAAGTCATAGGGTAAAACTATTGATATGAAACATAACTAAAGTGGTGTAAAGGTGATACCTTTATTGGCTAACCCCAGCAAGCTTTCTGTTCCTTTTTCAAAGGTAATCAGATCTAAAAAAGAAACTGAAATGTTCTGAAAGCTTGCTGTGATTATTATCATAGCCAATAAAGGTATCACCTTTAGACCACTTTTGTAATGTTTCATGTCAGTAGTTTTACCCTTTTATCGCTTTTTGTAATACACCTCCCAACATCCTCCCTCTGCAGGGACCATCTGTGTAGTAATATAAGTCAAGCAGCCAAAAACAAACTCTTAGATACAGTAACAGTATATTCTAATTGAAAATCATTTTGAAAAATGCTGAAGCAAAGAACAATCCCATCCAAATGCATTGTTGTGTTTAGAACACTCTAAGCACATAACACATGACTAATCAAGAACATGCCTTAATAATAAGCGGGGGGGGGGGGCATTTATACACTGAAAACTTTTGCACCTAGATCAGCTAGTTTGATGATGTCTGCAAATGAATGGATCTTTCCCCGATATGCCCACCTCAAGGTGGGCAATATCAGGCTGATCTGATCATTTCGCCAGTGGGATCACAAAGACGGGAATGAAAAAAGCTGATTAGTTGCTATTGGCTACTGGTCAAATGCAAAATTGACGATTTTTTAAAATGAGTCCCATTTGCTTATGTGTCACCCTTTTAAAAAAATATATCCCCATTTGCGCTGACAGATGTAGATATAAAAGAGATGCAATCTCATTTAAAGGGGACATATACCTTCAGTTTTAACTTTGCTCCAAATGATTTTGTATATGTTAAAATAGAAAGCAACATGATAACATGATTACCATACCTTTCAAGTGTATTTTCTGCAAAAAAAACAAAACCTAAAATCTCACCCCTTCATCTGATTTTCTCTGTTTGTCTCTCTCTGATTCCAAGTGCCAGCGGCACTTTCTCTTCTCCTGCCATCAGTTGGTAAGGAGAGGGCAGGCAGATTTGGGAGGGCCTAATATATTAAGTATGTGTAGCGCACTCCCTTTACTCAATGCTGACTAACATGGCTGTCCAATCTCCCGCACACACTGCCTGCCCTGAGGGGGGTCGGCCCACGGGGCGCCAGTTGGACAGCACTGCAACAGACCATGCACCACCTGGTGGCAATTTTTTTCCCATGTGTTAACTGGAAGACATAACATGACAACATGGTAAAGCAACATGACTGCATTTGTAGCAGGTAAGTATTAAAAACAATTCAGTGCATAGTATACATGCCATCAATTAAATCTTGACACAACAAGGCAGATATACAGTAGAAAAAGCACTGAGTAATTATTTATGCCATATCAGAAATAACAAATATTTGCTCTTATATAAACTCTTGTTTAAATAAAATAATGTCTGCAGGGCACCTATATATATTTACACAATATGTGAACGTTTTGATTCTGAGCAACATGGTTGGGTCAATCCAACTGGGCACCCTAGGCAACCTGGTTGGCCACCTTCCCCCTGCATCCTCCCCATCCCTCCCCCCATGTGTGCACAAATTCATGCGCAATGACAAGCGGCAGGGGCAATGACAAGGGAGCACGGACTAGGGGTAGGCAGGAGAGATACCTGCCTGACGCCACCCTATCGTTGCGCCCTCTTCTGCCTACCCCTAGTTCCAGCCCTGCTGAGCAATTGGAATAGGTTGCAGATTAACCTGCAACCTGCAGAGAATCCCATGTTCCCTACAATATTTTTCCAAAGTTCCAAAGCTATTTCTGTAACACTTGCAATCTGCTTCATACACTTCTCAGGGGCAAAGTATGTAGGAAATCTATAGATATAGCTAAATTCAATATACTCTGATTGATTTGATTCAATCCATGGTTCCACTGAACATTATCAATGTGAACGAGGAGCAAGGTGCACTGGACACTACATAGCTGCCCAAGAAGCCCTGCGCTTTACCATTGCCTGGTATATACAGGGCTTCCTTTGCACATTGTGCCCAGGCATTCTCAATTTTTTTTAAGTTAACAGAACC
This sequence comes from Xenopus tropicalis, assembly GCF_000004195.4. Classification (NCBI taxonomy): domain Eukaryota; kingdom Metazoa; phylum Chordata; class Amphibia; order Anura; family Pipidae; genus Xenopus; species Xenopus tropicalis. The sequence continues at coordinate 57,764,547 of NC_030684.2, forward strand.
TTGATCTTTCAGCCCGTGATGCAGTCTTTGACAATGAGCAGCATGTATGCTACCTATACTCATTTAAGGCCTTTCTTTTTCCTTCAGTTTTTCTGCATTCTATGTCTTAGTTTTATTTGCAAGATTAACGATGTGAGGAGTTGGCAAGAGAGCATGCTGCTTGGGATTCAATTCAGTATTTCCAAATACCCAATGCTGACCTTCTCCTCTTGGAAACGAAGGCGTGGCTTCCTGTTTTTGGACATTGTGTAAACTTCTCGAAGTAAAATGAAAGAAAAAAGCCCAGATCTGGAATCTGTCCCGTGTGAAGGTCGGAGTGAGAAGCTCAGTGATGTTAAACTTCCTCTAGCTTCATGCTTTATGTCAAGTTTGCTGTAATAACAGAATAGAGCGGTTGCTGGAAGGAAAACATGAAGCACATTTATTTTTACTTTGCCAGAAAAATGATATTTCAGAAAATTGTGAGAGTGAGAATGTTTATGTCTTAAGTAAAAACAAGGATTATGGGATTTGGTGAAAAGCTTTCTTTTTTATGGGAAGGCACTGAGCTACCACTTGAACTATCCTATCCACAAGGATATTCATTTTCCAAACTGAAGTTATAAAGTGATAGTAACTGCTTTGAAAATGTGGAAATGCTGCAATATGGAGAGTGAAGTCATAACTAAATGCCTTGGACTGACTTAAAGATTGCTAATTATGTAATATATTGCTTGTAATTGCAATGTACATACAACCGTGCTCTAATTGCACATGTCTCTGGTGGTTATGTGGACACGATCAAGATAAACTGGGTGGGATATGTGAATGAGGGAATGTTTGGCAATATATGAATAAGAGAAAGGGATGTTGTTGGTAATATAGCAGCATTCTTGTACATTTCTTCACTTAATGTCCAGTTAAGGTATTTTTATAGGGACCCAAGAGGGCATTTTTAGCAAGGGGTTAAATAGAATTGGTCAGAAAAATTAACAGCTGTTTTCATTGGTTAGGGATTCTTAGGGGCATATTTATCAAAGGTTGAACTTTCATCCATTGATACATGTAAATCAAACAATAGAGAGTGGTGAAATTTCCCTCTGGTGCACTGTGGCTTTGATAAATATGCCCCAGAGTGTCTCATGATAGCTATCTGTTTTAGACTCAATAAGAAATCACCTTCCTGTAATTTGGAGCTTTCTGCATAATTGGTTTTCAAATAAGAGATCCTATACCATCACATTAGATAACTGACCCACCTCTATTGTGCATTCCCTTCATTGTTCACACCTCAGGCTCGGACTGTAAGCACATTCATTGTTCACCTGCTTACACCTCAGACAGACTGTATTAGACAGTGCCAGCATTGTGTCATTGTATGTACTGCCTGCCCTATGCTGCCTGTGTGGCACTCACAGGCAACATAGGGCAGGCAGAGCATGGTACACAGAGGCAGCATAGGGCAGGCAGAATATGACACACACAGGCAGGGTAGGGCAGGGAGAGTATGGCACACACAGGTAGGGTAGGGCAGGCAGAGTATGGCACACACAGGCAGCACTCTGCCTGCCCTATGCTGCCTGTGTGTGCCATACTCTGCCTGCCCTACCCTGCCTGTGTGTGCCATACTCTCCCTGCCCTACCCTGCCTGTGTGTGCCATACTCTGCCTGCCCTACCCTGCCTGTGTGTGCCATACTCTGTCTGCCATATGCTGCCTGGGGGAGGAGAACCTGGCAGGGGTTTGTTCTCTGAGTTTTGTTAGCATTTGGAAATAGTCATTATATGATCCCTATGGTGTGTAATTATATACTGGGGGTTGCTGTGCTATCTGCAGGGGAGGAGGAGGCATATGGATTTAAGGGTGTGTCTTAATGTGACATAATATAATACTTTCACATATGAATGGCGATATCCCTACAGTGAGCACCAACCATTTGGGTTTTTGCTGCGCTAACACCAATAATGTGGGTATGGTCTTAAAAGATCTTGTGATACCATGGGTGTTGTTTGACGTGGGTGCAGTTTAAAAAAGGGGAGTGGTCAAAACTGGCTTCCATTATCGACCCTCCACCATGTAGGCCAAAAAAAATAAATAATCTAAAAAGTAATCTAAAGAAATTCTCATCTTAGTAGGTCAGGTCCTGGATGAGAGTGTGGTTGGCTGAAATCTCACACATATGCATAAGCAACAACATACAGATTTTCAGTAGATCATGATGTAAAATACATTTTAGATGTTTTTAAATGGGCATATTGTGTTGCTTCCTGATGTGGCCATTATTGCTTTATATTATTCCTTCAATACAGAGTTACACACTTCTTAATACTGTAAATGTCAAATTTGCACTTACAATTTCCACCAACACTGTACATTGTTACCAGTACTGGAATAATGTTATGGCATCTTTTTGTACATATCATTAGAAAATGTAGGCAGATGCCCAGCTTTCGAGTACCAGACCTTTGGCCGAGATTGGCTGACCAGATTCTTACTTTTAACAACCTGCCACTCTTGAGCTGCTAGACTACTCCTCCTGGCAGCTTTCTGTAACTGGATTGTAACATAACAGGAGGGTTACAATGTAAACTGCTAGGTAAGTGGAACACATTCTTCAATCATTGAAATACCAATAGGTATAATACGACATACTGTAGTTTTTTTATGCCATTTTTTTCCCCAATTAACACAGGCTAACTGCGTTTTTTTCTCTTAACTGGTAAACATAAAATCAGCATTCAAAATTAACACTAATTCAAAAAGTAGCAAAATGTGATCACTTTCCAGCAAATAGTTCTTATAATTTCCATTACACTTCGTGTGCACTAAAGTGATTTCTTAGTGATTCAGTGGCAATGTCAGTGGAGTGTTATTGCCCCATAGACCACCTTGCCCCATAGACCAAAAGCTGTACAAGACAAGTGCATTATAGGGCAATAACGTAATGTTAAAGTAAAAAGTATAAGAATTTAGCTTCAGTCACAGCAGTGTAATTTGGTCGCCCTGGGCTCCCCTGCAGAAAAATCTTTTGAGGGCGCCTGACGAGACCAGTTCCTTCTCCCCTACCCCCACTCCCAGGCCCAACCACAGCGCATCTCACGGCCCCCAACTACGCCACTATATTTAAGGTTGGAAAGGGGCCGGGGAGGTGGGACTAAGGTACAGCAGACCCCATGGTCCGGGACCCCTTGCTGCGGGGTCTGCTGTATATATACTTATGCCACTGTCTATTCAACTTCTAGGGCTACATTCATCAAATCACGAGTTTGAATCCCGAAATGGGTAAAATTCGGATTGGATACGATAATTTCTGATGATCACAAATATCACGAAAATGCTTACGAAAAAATCGAAATAGTCACGATAATATCGTATTGGCGCTCCGAAAGTCACAAAATTTTTGTATCCAAATGATCGTAAACGGCGGGAAAACCTTTCCGACTTTGATCCTTCTGTGTATGATTTTGGAAGTCTCCCATAGGAATCAATGGCACTCTGCAGCTCCAACGTGGCCCAAGGAAAGTCACGATAACGAAGCTTGAATGAATCCGAAACTTTCGTACTCGGCACGATAATACGATTTTGTCGCACAAATTTTGTCTCAAGGTACGAAACTGTCGCACAAGGTACGAAATTGCAACAAAAGGAGTAACTTCATAAAATTTAGCCCAGGAGGCAAAAAGGACCAAGGGGTGCATAGTTAAACTATCTGGAAGTGCAAAGAGAAAAGGTTAACTCAGTTACCTTTAATTTGGGGGCCATTTTTTGCAACTGATTGTTGCCATCTTAGCATCTTAATTTAACTTGTGATCATAAATGATCCCTATGATAATGGATAATAAAACAAGGTAAGTTTTGTTGTAACCACCAGAAAATGCAGAATACAATTTATTGGTGGTTACGTGATTGATACATTTTACTGGCAGCAATTCAGACTCACACAAATGGAAAGGTATTTTAAGTTGTTTTGTGCTTATTTCAGATGCATCAGTTACCTGGTTGTTATCTAACACACTGAAATTGATCTGTAATTTTTGTGTACCAATTTTACCCTTTACTTTAGAAGGTAGTGCTGTGCAGTTCAGTGCTATACAAAATGTATTTTCAATAAAGAGGAAATGTCGCTCAGGACTCACCCCACTTGATTCTCAGCACACTCTCCAGAGGCTTCTCTGCTCCTTAACTGCAAACATTCGGGTACTTTCTCCACAGGATTCCCCAATTTAAGCAAGTGGAGAAAATACACAGAGGGCACTGCAGCAAAAAAAATGGGACTTTTATCTAGCAGGCCCTTGGGGACTCCATGCCTTACGTGTTTCAGCTAAGTGCCAGAAGCCTTTGACTAAGGGCCAGGAGCCTGAAAAGTGTAAGGCATAAAGTCCGCAAGGACTTACTGAATAAAAGTCCAATTTTTTTACCGAAGTGCTCTCCGTGTATCTTTTTTTTTTTAATAGTTTTTATTTATGCTTTTAAACATTTTACACAGTACAGATAGAAAATAAATTACAAAATTACAATGTCACGTAGTGATCATGTCTGCCAAATGAGTTTACACAAAAGTATTTACGCATATACAAAGCAGGTAGAGTGAGAGTGCGTAGTGGGACATAGGTGCAAAATATATTATAGCAATGAGAAATATAATGATTCAGGTTTCCAGAGAGTTAGTCAGACTTGGTTTCAGGGTTGGCATCTAGCCCAGGCCCAGATCTTTTCAAATTTCTCTCAGCAGTCCCAGGCCTTGTAAGTTAACTTAATCAGTGAAAGGGCATTGTAGACCAATGTTATCCAAGCTGGTACTGTGGGTGAATGGACAGCCATCAATCTAATTATCAACAATTTTTTGCATAGAATAAGAGTATTATTTAAGGGTAATATTTTGTCCGCTGACCCCAGCAAGCATACTTCAGGAGAGCAGGGGCCCGGAAAGGCCAACTCACCAGTCATATATTCTATCAATTCTCTCCAATATGTGGCAAGATGTGGACAAGACCAAGTCATATGATAAAAGGAGGCACCTACTTCCCCACATTTGGGACACTTGGCTTCTGGTTTGTGTCTCATTTTTACCAATTTCCTTGGGGAAATATAAATTTGATGTATAAATTAATTGGATTAATCTACCCTTCAGGGAAATGAAATTACAGTACAGGGTATCTGTTACCTCCTCCCAGGACTTTTCAGTTACTGCTGGAAGGATAACTTGCCACTTAATGAAAGCTTTGTTAAAGGGAGAAGGGAAAGGTTTAACCAGTGACTTATACAGTCTAGAGATTAATTAATAAATAACGCTGAGGGTCACAAAGAGCCAATTCAAAAGGGGGGTATTATAGTGCACGGTAAGGGTTAAGAATTGGGACCAAAATGTGTGGCGGAGTTGCAAGTAACGGTAAAACTGTATTTACCTTTAATTTGAATAAATGTGGGAAATGTGTCTGCTACCAGGAGATCTCCTAACAATTACCATGTATCATTTTATAAAGAAATATATAATGGTCCATGATCATATGGAGCCAAGATTGGGGAGGCCCATTTACTAATATTCAGATTTTCTTAGTTTTCCATTTTTTTGAAACCACAAATAATCTCATTTCCACAAATGTCAGTCATTTAACAAAAGATAAGTAAAAAAAAGTGGCAAAAAAATGCAAAAACTACGACTTTTTCGATTTGTCGCCCAAAAACTTTGACTTTTTTGTATTCTTCTACAAAAGCCAGCATCCAATAACCTCAAAGCATAGAAAGATCTTCCAGTTGTAAAATGGAGATTTTTTTCCCCTTCAAAATTGGGTTTTGGTGTCAAAAAAACCTGAACTGAAAGAATCAAGCTTTACTAAATCCCCCCCTAAGTGTAAACAGACTTGGAAATAATTTTACTGTGCAGTGTTGCTTTAAGTATCCATCTGGCCTACAGTTTCTATCATGTCTTATGATATCACACTGTGAGTTGTAGTTCAGTAACATTTAGGAGAAGCAGCAATGCATGAACACAATAATGAATATATATTTCCCGTATAAACTCAAAGAAACACAATCAAGGCATTTTGAGTGCCAGAGTAAGTTGCAGAATAAGATTATCGCCTCCTTTCTAGCTCTTTTTCACCAAGGACAACTCTTCATCTCTTGGTGAGAAAATCCTCTTATTCCTGGCCAGCTGTTTCTTCTTAACTAAAACTATTTGCTTTGTTCCCTACAGCTACCTCTTCTTTAAATTGCCTGCCAAGGTAGCGATACCTTTATTTTTCATTCAGAGCACCACCATGCCGTTCATAGTGTATAACGCTGCCTGCCCCAATTATGCTGCATTGCAACCCATAGGGGTCCCCTAGTATGGTATAATGATGGAGCACTTCACCTTCAGCATGGAATCGGCTATAATTGGCACCAATACTTTCCTTACCTCTGCGGGAAAGCACAGCCACTAGGCTGCCTCGTAGCAAAAAGTTTGGATGAGTGATAGAGATCATAGAAAGAGCAGAGCTAGGATTAAATCCCCCATATGTTAGTTAAGGGAAAAGGGGAATACGATTTGTAATCCTACATAAAAGCCATGTTGCAGAATGACTTAAATAGATCACCTTGCAGAGCAACACCATCAAACATAACACAACACTTACATTACAGAGGCATTTAAAAATTAAAATCTACTCCCTCCACTCTTCTGTTGACAGTTATTTCATTGCTTCTCTCTCTGGAAATGCTGAACTCTGCCATGAAAATGGAAATATGTTCAGAAAGTGTACTTTTGTCTTTATTTTCCTTGGCTAGCTGTTACTGTGAGGATGAAGCCATTAGGCATTAGACTCAGATTCATGAGGGAAAAGAACATTAAAAGTTTATGAAAACATATAAATTCTAGCAAGCAAATATATTCCAGCATACAAGCATATATCGGAGGTTTAAGGTGCCTCTGTTCCAATATTGCCAGATTACTTTAACTGCTGCTATATATCATAAAATAGCAATTGTGAAGCGTGCTTTTCAGCAAGGGATTTACACCTTGTAGACTTGACTCATTGGCTGCTGGAGACCCTACCGGTACTGAAAAGTTAAAGATTACAATATATATCTTTCATATTGGTAAATTTTTAAATTTTTCTTTTAAATTACAATTCGGTACTTTTAAAATATATTTTTTTTAATTTTCTCATATTACAGCCCTTGTGTGTAGCCTGTGTTACAGCATTCTTTGTAATAACCATTAGAAGGAAATGAAAAGGGAAATGTTGAACTACAACTCTCACAGCTATATGGTTTTGTGATTTTTGAGTATCAAGGGAAGGTGCATATAGATCACATAGCCAAAAAAACGGGTCACCTGTCTTCTTTTTCTTTTCTAACCTTTAGAAGCACTGACACTGTAAATAAAATGAATAAACAGGGTTTGGCAGTCCAAAGTTATATGTGCACATACAGAGCTGATACTTATAATCTGCGCAGTTAAATCATTTTTGTCAGGGAAATGACTTAGTGTTGCCACCTGGCCAGTAAAATACCAGCCAAGGCCGGGGCCAGTATTACAAATTTACTGGAAATGTACCTGCTAGTAAATTTGTATTAACTAGTTAATCCGCCCGCTCTCCCCTGCATTAGCTCCAGTATTTACCAAATCCTCTGCTGCTTCCTTACTTCACGCCATTGCCCCATGACGCCACAACCCTGCCCATTCTACATCTGAACTCTGCCTACTTGATGTCACAGCCCATCCCCCAGCATACATGCCCCCAGCCAGGCCAGTATTTTTATTTTATAAAGGTGGCAACCCTAAACTGGCAAAAACTAAGATAAATAAATGTGAATTTTTTTTAATTACTTCCTATACAATTTTCAAGCTCCATCAAGAATAATACCTGGAAGCAAATAAACCATGGTGCTAGATACCTGGAGGTATGGAATCTGTTATTCAGAATTCTTAGGACCTGGGGTCTTCCAGATAAAGAGTCTTCCCATCTGACTATAGCCTCAATTTTCTCCTCATTAAACATCACCTACAATTTATATTCACTAGAATTAGGATTAATTAATCACTAGAATTAGGATTAGTTATTTTCTAGTTGGGATCAAGTACAAGGTTCTGTTTTATTATTATAGAGAAAAAGCAAATCAGTTTTATTAGAATTATTTGTTTATAAGTTCCCATAATTTGGAACTTAATGCATAACGGGTTTCCAGATAACGGATCCCATACCTGGACACTGTTGAGGGAGAAATGTGAAGAATTTTCCCTTCATATAAATTCATCAGTGTAGTAGGGGAAATTTCTCTAGAGAATTTTTAATTTTTTGCTTAAAATTGACTCTTTCAGATGGCCTTTTTCTGGATATTGGGTTTCTGGATAAGGGATCCTATAACTATATAGATATAAACAGATACATGCATACAGAAATACAGACATACAGAGATAGCAAAAGTTTTCCCAGGTTGTGAATTGCAAGTGACTAAAGCCATGAGTAGGAGCTCATATTTGACATACAGGGTCTCGTTTTTGTAAAACTGGGAGAAATTGGCTTTGGTCAGTCTGCTGCAAATAAATACTCACTCTGTTTCCTATGGGTTATTGCACTGAGCCTGTTTCCTATGGGTTACTGCACTGAGCCTGGGGCAGTTTGGCCAATGTTACTAAATGAGCCCCAATGACATGCAGCTCTGGAATGCAGGGATTTAATTCTGACCATTAAAACATTATCAGCATGGACTTCATAATGGCTGGTTCACTGGTTTCTAATGAAACTGACCTTAGTATATACATGTGCAGGAAAACTTGGTGAGGGACTTAAGTGTATGAAAAACATTGACTGTAAAGCATTAGGGAACAGTTATGAGCAAAGCTGTCCCTGAAAAACTGCAGGAAAATTCAACAAAAAATTAGTAAAATGCAATGTGTACCAGTGAGTAGCAGTATTTTATTACACATTAACACACACTCTGACTGTAGTTTCTCATATATGGGTAAAACCCTGTCCCTGTATATACTTTATTGGTCCTTAACTATATTGGGGAGGGGATGTCTATCCAGCCATTGGTCCCAGATCTTGTGGAATTTGTTTGGACTGCCTCTTTTGAGGTATATTAGTTGTTCCAACTTGCAGGTCTCCGCCATTGAGTTTTCCCAGTTATGGATGTCTGGAGGGACTGTGCTTTTCCAGTATTGTGTTATAAGTTTTTTAGCTAGAAAGAGTGCTTCGTTGGTAAGTATACAGTGGTACTGGTTAGTGACAGCTTTGCTGAGAATATTTAGCAAACAGACCTTTGGGGTCCTATGGAGGGTAATCTGTATTGTGGTATCAAGCTCGTCTAAGATGGCAGACCAGTATGGTTTGATGTGGGCACATTCCCAGAGCACATGTATCAATGTACCCTTCTCTATATTGCACCTTGTGCAGGTATCTGGTATGGCTGGATAGATGGAGTGTAACCTGGTTGGGGTGTAGTATGCCCTATGTATAGTGTATAGTTGGATCATGCGAAGCCTGTAGCATATAGATACTGTTTGGTGCGACTCCTGGGCTTCTTGCCATTCATCATCTAGTATTATTTCAGTCTCCATTTCCCACCTATTACGTTTTTTTAGCAATTTTTGTTTGTGTAAAATACGCTGGAGTCATTTTTCTGCAGCAATTTTTTTCATGCAAAATACATTGGGGTTTAAGGGCTTTTTGTTGGTGTGCTTTTTCCCAGCAACAATTTGTGGTGGTTTTTTGGAAATATGCATCAATGGTGAAATGCAGAATTTCGCCACAAATCCAAGTAAAAAATATTGCTCATCGCTATTAAGGAATATATTTGCAGTAATTTTAAAAAAATTAACATTTATTAAAAAGACAAAGTGTCCTGGCCTTACTACCTATTTGCCCAACGAGTTTTCATTAGATGGTAGTTTGACATTAATATATTTCCATTCTCTAGTATTCCATTTAAAGTGAAATTAGAATGTTAAAATTAGGTACAAAACTCTCACTTTCGCTTTATCTTTTTTGCACCTTTGGGAACTGAGGGATCTGAAATCACAAATAAAAACAGCAAAAGCGTTTTCCGGGTCTTATTCTCTTTCAGTGAAAGACAAGAACAATGTTTAGTGGTGATTAAAGTCAATGAGCTTCTGGCTCCAGAAAGAATTTTCTTTGGCTGCACAGAAAATGCACTGTTTTTAGAGCAGTTTCAATGGCAGATACTGCACAATTTGCTCATTATTAATTATGTTTACAGTCATTTAAAACACAATGCACCTTAATGCTTGTTTGCTCTGAAGCTGGGGAAAGGATCAAGAAAAGTCATTCACATCTGAAATAGGGAAGAAGGTGATTAATGTTATAGGGAAGATCAACACATTCTTTACATCCATAATAACTGCAAGTACCAGGCAATAGATTTGTGCTGCAATGTTTTCTTTACTATGCAAAAGGTCTCCTGAGGTCACCTCTGAAGAGATCTGTCACAACTAATCATGCGGCTGGGGGCATTAAAGCAAACCAGTTGGAGGACTCTAGTATTCACAGCACTCAAGGGTCAAGTTGCGGTGGCTGTTTTTAACTCTTTGGAACCAGAAAGCACAGAAGACTTTTCTGCGTCAAAAGGCAGGAGCTTAAATGAGATCTAACTCTCAATGGGAAAATATCTCCTATGCATTAAATATCATGTAGTGTTTCTAGCCAGGAGATGTTGTTATTCTTATTTAGTTGTATAGTGCTTTTCGCCTTCCAAATAGCCGAGTAATCGTGGGTAGGGTGATTGCTGGGGATGTCAACTTAATCTTGGCATGAGTGAAACAGAAGGTTTATTGGTACAACATTCTCATGTAAGATGTGGGTGTTCAGCCAGACCGCCCAGCAGGAGTCATTTGATAGGATGACTCAGAGTTCCATTAGATACACTGAATGGGTACTTTGGCCTTACAGCCTTCAAATCAGTTTAGGGGATGCTATTACAGTAATGTTAACGTACAGTTATGAATTATAACCTGAATAATATTGTCTTCACAAAACTATGCATAATTACTCAGGTGCATCGAAGAATTAACCTTTGTAAATATGAGAATAATGGCTTTTAACAGTCGGCACATTAATAGAAATTGCTCCATACTAAGCACCAATAATATATATAATACATATTAAATATATACTGTATATTATATATTAAGTTATATCAGTATCAAATTTGGTATCTTCTATAAAAATTGGACATTTGCAGATCCCTGCCTTTTGGTAGAATAACTAATGTGCCGATTATGTAAGAAAACGCAGTTCAATTGTGCCCCCAGCTAACTGATGGGGGAACACGTAATAGTTTGACGTCTGCAAGGCGCTGGTTATTAACGATAAATTAAATATAATTACAGATATAAGAGGACCCTCTAATAAGAATAATCCCTTGTTATCTCATATTTTGGTTTCCCACAACATTGCTAGGGTTCAGCCCATACAGTAGTTCCCTGTTTTTATGGATCTGGTGCTTAGTGTCTGTTTTGGTGCTGCTATGATGAGGGTGTATTAATCTACCAAGATGCAGTAAGCAAAGTGCATAATTGCCATGTTTTTGTCCCAAAATGCAGTGTTTTATTCCACAAATCTGAAAACATTTTGGACACAAATGGTCAATTCTCTTGACATAATTGTGCGGCGCCTACCACAGATGAATCCAATTTGCCAAAATGGACACAACTGTCCAGGTGCTTCAAGGCAAATTGGATCCAAGTCTGTCATTTCCCGTGTTTGGCATGTGAGTGACAAGTGAACCCTATTCTTTTGGCGCAATTGCACTATGGCAATTGATGTATTTCACAAAGGGAACCCTAGAGTAATGCCTGGTCAAGAGGTCTTCACTATTTTGAAGCATTGGGTAAGTAGTTACTTCACAATTAGGGTTGATGTAGTTCTTCTGTCTATCCATAGTCCCTTTATGCGTTTCATATATTCCCTCTCTTTTCTCATCCATGTAAGGTTTGTTCCAGTAGCTCACTTGTAATCAGATTGTTATGGCTCCCCGACATCCGGTGCCAACCTTGTTCATCAGGGCAATGTCCAAGCAGCCATCACTCGCTTAGTTTATGTCACTTACATATCTGAGGTAGGCATGTGTAGCATTAGGGGTCTTACCCCCAGTCTCCTGTGTCATTCTTACCTCTATGCTATACCAGCTATTTATAGAGCCTGTATTAAGAACCTACTATCACCTTGCTATCACCCCCTCTCTCATTGAAATAAGAAAATAAGTCACATTGTTGTATTGTGTTGATGTGATTTATACGTTAAAAAACAAATTTTTTTAAATTAAGCTCATCACCATTTTGCCCACATAAATCAATCAGCAAGGGCATTTACCTTGAAGGGTATTTTTTTTCCGAAGATGCTGTTGATAAAAATAAAGGCTATTTAAGCGCAGTATAACACATGGTACCAACACAAATCTTTTTGATCCCATTTTCTGTGTATTGTAGCTTGTAAAGTATATTTAGACACAGGATCAGCAGATATATCCCCTAGATTTGTATTCATTTTATATACAATCTTTGTTTTTGTCTGAAGATTATGGTCCATCTGGTCAGGCAAAAGGATTGCGTATAGAAGAAATACAAATCTGAGGAAGACAAGGAATTCTGATCAGAATCCCCATGCTTAAAGGGGAATCTACCTTCCTTAAAACAGAGTGTTTTCTGCCTCCTAGCTCTTAAACTAGCCAACCTGAACCTTAGATGCAAAATAATTCTCCAGTGTGAACGCACTAGCTATTTGTATCCCTAACAAGCTATTAGTATCCCTTACAATGCTACCTACCAATATTACACTCTATTCAAACACAATGGCAGATATAGTGCTGTGTAGATAACATGATTTTTATTTGAGGTCCCTCATCTGTTGTGCCACTGCCACTGGGACACTTGGGAAAAGTTTTAATTGTGCATTGAGCTGTGCTGCTTTATAGCTCTTGTTATGCTTTAATTCTTGACAATATGCTTGAGAATTCTTTGGGTGGAAAAAGAATTCCCCTTAAAACCTTGCTGGAGAACACTACCGTATCAAATGTATCATTTAAGCTGGTTGGCTAAGTGGAAAAATAAGGTCATGCACATGAGATGTAAGAACATGCAAGCCAATTAATGGAACAACACTAGGCAAATCTCTACTGGAGAAGGAACTGTCATGCACAAAGGCCCAAACCCCACATAGGAATGACAAGCAGGGGGCCACAAGGGTCACAGGGGCCACTGGGCTACTGTTTTAAGTATATATTAGGAGGGAGTAGACTGGCAAGGAGACTGGAAGGATGCTTGCACACAAAACATTTAATCAAGCCAACATAAAAAGAACAACAACGATTGTATAGAACAGGCAGGATAATAAAAATAAGCAATTTACTGGCTCAGGAGGAATCAGTCAAGAACCGGCAAAAATTAACCGGAAAGGAATATGGTCTGGAATCAGGATCAAAAACCAAGGTACATGATGCCTACCCATAAAACAGGGACAAAGGTCAGGGTACCTGGCAATCAGGAACAAAGATCAGAGTGACCAGCAGGTACAGAGACCTAGGAACTGGCCAGGTGAGGAGCCAGGTCAGGGTTTGAATAAGGGTTTGATGGGAGCTCACTAGGGATTGGCTGCGCCTGCCAATTATTACAGAGCAGCTGAGTATAATTGACAGGACAGGGTAAGTCTATACCTCCAACCTGCCTGAACAGGGAAGGGGTAAGTCAATAGGCTGCAATATACCAGGTAACTGGGTCAAAACCAGCAAAGGGATGGGTAGAGGGTAGATACCTTACAGGACCTTGGAGTCTTTGTAGATAATAAACTTGGTTGTAGCAAGCAATGCCAGACAGCAGATGCAAGGGAAATATAGCATTTTAGCTGTATTAAAAGGGGCATAAATTTGTGGGAGGAGGGAGAAATTCTTTCCCTTTACAGAGGCCCCATCTAGACTATGCCGTCCAGTTTTGGTCTTCAGTGATCAAACAGAATATTATTGAATTAAAGAGGGTTCAAAAATGGCAATTACACTGGTAAAGGGTATGGAAAGCCTCAGTTATGAAAACTGGCCAAGCACTTAAGGATGGCATATGATAACTATGTATAAATAAATAAAGAGGACCATATAATGATATTGCTGACATTTTATTCACCAGTAGGTCCTTCCAGCAGACATTAAAGACATTAAAGAACCATTAAAGATAGAGGCATAAACATAAAGTGAGGCATAAAGTAAGGAAATACAGGGTTATAGGAGATAAGTCTTAGTACAAGCTGATCCAAGGACTGTTCCGGTTTCCATCTTGGAGTCAGGAAGGATTTTTTTTCACCTCTGAGGCAAATTGGAATGGCTTCAGAAGGGTTTTTTTGCCTTCCTTTGGATCAACTAGCAGTTAGGCAGGTTTTTATACAGATGTTTTGTATTAAACATTGATTATGATGGATGTGTGACTTTTTTCAACCTAACTATTACAATTTTACATATTAAAAAGAAGAAAAAGGTTTGGTCACAGTTGCTTTTCCCATGATTAAATTACTCTTGGGGTAATGGCCCACTAGGTTTAGAACTATACATTTGAATGAGCAAAGATGTACTTATAACTCAGGTTATAATACTGATTATTGGGAATAACACATCACATTACAACACATTAATTTAAGGAAATTGTACCATACAGATGTGTGCATGTAGAACAATTCATTTCATGCATAAAATCCTTCTTAAAACACTGTAATTTGCACGTATAATATAATTATAATAAAATATACTAATGAACAATTCTATTTTTATGACCCAGTCATAATTGAATATTCAGTGATCGCAACCTTCACCTACTTTTAATATTATGCAATTGCAACAATGTGAATTAGCTACAGAGACATATTATATTGTACATATATGTAAACTGTTTTGACATGCATTTCCCCTCACTCAGTAAAGCACTGCTGGAGACAACAGTGCTGTATAAATAATAATAATCACTTAGGAAAAAATGATTTACAGGTAAGTCCATATAAAGCCAATAAACATCCCACCACAAGCAGTGCACTAACAGTTGCAGATACCCCACTGCTAAGAAATAGGATTTCTGACTCTATATATTTCCTATTTTCCCATCAGTATATATACAAAAATGTCATAAATCTATTTCTGCCCTCAGTTTCAGAGGCAGACATGTCTTACAATATCTGATATGTAATACCATCAAACATATTTCGGGACAGGACTATAAATCCATAATGCAACAAAATAATGGCCAATCAAACCTCTTTATTTATATAGAAGCCAATTTTACTAATAAACTGATAATTTCAAGTGAAATAAATAATACAAAGTGTACTAAAAATAATAGCAGTAGCTGCTGGGTAAGTAATTGTTAGGAGTAGGTTGCTTTTTATAAAACAATTTAAAATATACCCCAAATGGATTGGCCTTACCATCTTAATCCACAAAAATGCATCAATCCCCAAATCTGTGAATCCAAGCAATGAATACATCTATTGTAATCCATATAGGGTCTTTTGTTAGTGCAGAAATACAGAGCTATATGCAGAGATTAGGATATGAATAGACTGATAACACAAAGGAGCACAATTTTCCCATTTACATATGTACCACATTGCACATCATCATCACATCTATTAGATATGCCACATCTGACAATAGTCATGGAATTGGACCATGGATACTGGCATAAATGGTGGAGTCTGAGGAATCCAAGATGTAGTAAAATCCAGAAAGACTTAATGGAAGGGACAGTATATACACCTTTCAACATTGGTTCAATGAATATGGCTTGTGTTGAACATACATTTGTAACTGCTAATTAGAAAATATTTGAAAATGAAACTAAAGTCACATTCTACCTCCTAGTTTCATTGAGCAAAGTCAAGCAAATTGTCAGTCCTCTGATAAACCTGTTAAAGTCACCCCAGATAAATCTCTGATGCTGCTGGCGGCTAATCTCCCCGAGAAGCCTTTCCACCAGTGATATTTTCGGGGAGATTAGTCACCCGCTGTAGCAGAGTTTTATCACGGGCGACTAATCTCCTAGTGATGAGCGAATCTGTCCCGTTTCAGTTCGCCGAAATATTTGCGAATCTTTTTAAAGATGGAGGCACGCAACAGTTCTCTTGATGAGAGACAATTCTTTTTGGCACGAGAGACAATTCTTTATGTGAAAAAATCCACCAATGACGAAATGCCATGAATCCATGCCTGCCGGGTCCAGGAATAAAATGTGAATTTACTCTGTTTGGAGCAAGAAATTACAAAAACTGTAAATATTTTCTAACTGAAACTGATAAAACAGACATAGCTTATACAATTAGAGATAAATTAAATATGTTTCATATAAAATGTTCACACGTGTGTGTAAAATGCATGGCTATGCCTTACAGTTTTGCCCTAAACCTTAAAGGAACAGTAACACCAAAAAATGAAAGAGCTTTAAAGTAATAAAAATATAATGTACTGTTGCCCTGCACTGGTAAAACTGGTGTGTTTGCTACAGTAACACTACTATAATTTATATAATAAGCTGCTGTGTAGCCATGGGGGCAGCCATTCAAGCTGGAAAAAAGGAGAAAAGGCACAGGTTACATAGCAGATAACAGATAAGTTCTGTATAATACAATAGTGTTTTATCTGTTATCTGCTATGTGCCTGTGCCTTTTCTCCTTTGAATGGCTGCCCCCATGGCTACATAGCAGCTTATTTATATAAATTATAGTAGACTTTCTGAAGTAAACACACAACTTTTACCAGTGCAGGGCAGCAGCACATTATATTTTAGTTCGTTTTTTACACTTTCATTTTTTGGTGTTACTGTTCCTTTAATGGACCAGTGTATTTGGTTTAAGAGCAGCCAGGCCAAGTCATAGAAGGGCAGCAAGGTTGTGGAATGTTGGAATGTTGTGATGGTAGATTCTATTGCATTTAAGAGCGGCTTGAATGGTTTCCTGAACAAGCATAATATCTATTATCTATTGAGATAATTAGATCTACAGTTATTATAGGTATTGGTATATATAGTTTATATATGTAAGTGTATAGATAGGTCTGTTTAGCAATGTATAGATATATGCACTGGGGTTCATTTGGAGGGGTTGAACTTGATGGACTTTTGATGGAGTTTTTTTTAACCCACCTTAACTATTTAACTATTGAACTGGACTGACCTGATCTAATCAGCAGAATGTGATCCCTTGGTGGCTCAATGGTAAGTACTCCTGCCTTGGAAGGCTTAGGTCTGATTCTGACCTTTACACTATTTGCAAGGAGTGTGTTTGTTCGCCCCATGTGTTTCTGTGGGTACTTTGGTTTCCTCCCACACATCAGAAACATAGAGCTATGTTAATTTGTTCCACATGGAACTGGCCCTTGTGTATTCATATTATGTGATAAGGACATTAGATCATATACATTAGATATCCAGTGAGAAAGGGACCCTATATAAATAAAGAAAAATTATAACATTAAATCCAGTGCACTAATAAGAAATATTTGTTTCCAAAACTGCACTAATTTACACAAAATTTCATGTTTTGTTTAAAGTAAACAATTTATATTATGAGGACAGAATCTGTTACAAGACATAACATTTTATTAGAAATCCCCAAAACCTAACATTTTTCTTCTACAATTAAAAACAGTGCCTTACCTAATCATAAATTCAAAAAAAATGAAGCAAGAAGGGGTGGGACCCCTATTATCACAGTGGGGTCAGTTGGTTGATGAGAACAGGAAAAAAGGAATTGCCTTTCCGAGTGACATTGTGATGGCAGATTCTCTTAATGCCTTTAAGAGGGGCCTGGATACATGGTTTATGTATGTGACTGTACAGATAGGTCGGGATGGGTCTATGTATGTGCACTGGGGTTCACTTGGTAGGGTTGAACTTGATGGAGTTTGGTCTTTTTTCAACCCAACTTAAATATGTAACTAAAAAAAATGTAACAATTTTGCCATTTCTAGCGTGTTATATAGAAATTGTTGGTCATACAAGGAAATAAGCAAAGCTCTGCCCTCCTTAGCTTTACAGTCCTCAGTATAACGCATTGTCTTCAATTTGCATTTGCTCTTTTATTAATATTACAGTACCATAAAAGCAGACTTAAAAGCCTTAAATGTTATAATGTTGGGAGTGTTTCTTTTATCCTAAACACAGTTAACATTCAGCAGCATGTTAAAGGATTTATAAAAGGGACTAAGCATTCTGCATTACAGACACAAATTTAGCACTTTCAGAATCAAAAATACACTATTCAATGTGGGATTAAGAAGAATCTTAATTTGCAATTTCGTCTTGGCACTTGATCCATAAATATCTCACAGAGAAGTCATCCATTATGCGGAGCTAATTACATTTTTATAATTATGTAATCTGTCTTCTTTCACAGCAGAGGAAAGGATGCAGGTGATGCACCTGGGTTTAAATCAAAGCACATACTGAAGCTGATAAAACTAAGGTGTTTATAGGCCCAAGTGAGTTAATTGTATTAATGGAATATAGAGAGCATCCACAGAACGACCAGTTGGAGAAATGAGAGGTTACTAATAAAAAACAATAGACCAGGGTTTGCCGACTTGTAATGCTCGGCACATTAAGCACATAAGCAACAGTACCTATTTGGTCATCAGTGGGCAATTGCTATTTTGCACAGTGGAAGTACAGCAGCCAGGGTTGTAAACTAGCAGCCTAATTATGTATATGCTGCTGATGTCCTAAAAGCTCAGAGCTTTGCCCAGTCACTGGACAGATTCCACTGATGTTATGAGCTGGTGGTGGTGCATATTTATTGAGGGGGCATAGGATGCATAGCTAACACAATACTTTGCTGTGACCAAGTTTATAAGCATTTTCATAACCTGGGCAAAGATTTTTAGTAAATATTGATCAGTCCAAGAGAGAGAACAAGCCAATATGTTCTGACTGTCCTTGTAATGACTCCCAATATCCACATTAATCAAATATAAACATCTATATTTAATTGCAAGCACTGTAGAGCACTTAGAATGTAAAATATGTCCCTCCAACACTGACCCCCACCTATCCATATGTCTCATTGCACCTTATACACGTCTACAAGGTATCTACCATGTGCATCTTCTCTACATATTTAAATGGGAAATATCCTTGTGTTCTTAAAAGTGTATTTAGTCTCCTGCAAACTACTCCAGCTGCCTCTTGTCCCTTTCTTGTCCCTCTAGGCTACCAGTTTTTGCTAGCTATCACTTCCTTTTTCATTATTTACATATATATGTGTATATAACTGGGTTTGTAAACTATTTAACTGTCCTACAATGAACATTAATTAATTTAAAAATGGATCCTTTAATTTCCACTTAATGTTATAAACTGAGACAAAATGTAAAGCAAAAATCTTTATTCATGTATTAGTATTCATATATGTATTTTTTGGTTTTGTCCTAGTAGAAGAACAGTATTGCACACTTACTGCAGTTCAGTATCACAAAAAAACTTTAGATCTTGTTCTGATAGAGGCAGTGAGATTTCTACCATATCTAAGGTTGCACTAACCAAAGTAGTTGGCATTAAAGTTGCCAAATAATGCATTTAAAACTGAATGCAAAAAAATCCATTGGTTGCATCACTTCAGATACACATACGTAACAGAAAACACAGCATCATACATAAGATATTATACAAAATTATTATCCTGCATTTATTTATAGCCAACAAGTCTGCACAGCTTTGTGTGATGTGTGCTACCCCTGCTAAAATCAGCATCTTGATTTAAATGTGTAAGAGTCCCAATAAAACTGGTGATCCACAAATGACATAGCACCTTCACATGACTCAGAATGTTGCTGAAAGTCTGTTTTTTTGGACTCCCAAAACACTTCCAAATATACAACGAAGCTACTCTTCCTTCAGGAATAAAGGAGTTAATTAAGTCTAAAATCATTAAGCCCAGCAGTTGTAACAATCCTCTGAGACTATTAAAACCACTCAGTGTTTATTCTGCCACAAACAGCAAAGAGATTCAGATGAGATTTGCAATTTCCTTCGTTGATGCATTGTACCGTACAGTAAAATCTACAGGGAAAGTTCTTATTTTAAATTCTCTACATACAGCATTAAAAGTACCGTTAGCTTTAAACAAAGTCAGTGGTTTGTCAGTATTTACCGTATGCTGTACGTTTTTCTCATAGGTAGGATTTGCGCAAGTTGCGCCACAAACATTGACCTGCATTCAGAAACGTGTGTTGTTCCTTGGTGAAATAAATTTTGTCGTAAATAAGCGAACCATACACCGTGCAATTGCACCCACCTCTAGTGCAGGGCAAGAACCCTCTGTCCTAAACTGCCCTCTTTAGTGCATCCAGCACAAGGCACAGAGTACATTGGTCTAGTAGTAAATGCAAACCACCTTTTTTTGTATTTTTTTATCCTACTCTACACTGCACTTTGCATCATGGCTACATGTCTTTGCAAGAACCTTCAATTCCCCCCCTTTCACCACATGTGAGTACATTGACAGGACAGGAATCCACCTAACAATGTGAGGCAGGATGGATTTTGGTCAAAAAATGCACACAAGCATGACAGGAGCATCGTTGGGTCTTGCCCTGCCCCACGCCAAACTAACCCCCCACCCCTCCTATATTTCCCATCCCCAAAAACACACAGACACCAGTTTTGGAATGAAAAGGCTGCAGAACATTTATTATCAACTAAAGTTTTAATTTAAAACGTACCATAAAGAACAAATAGCATATCATAAACATCAAAGGTTTGTACAACAAACAATTAAATCTTAAACAACCATGTACCGTAACAACCCAATAACTGCGCAACGCAACTAGCGCCACCAGCTGCCATTCTAGCCCAGAACCAATTACTCCCCAACAAAATTCACTTCCTGAAACCGCTTCCTTACCCTTGAGGTGCCAGGCGTGCCAGCCCCCAATTAACCATGCAACTCCCTTCCTAACCTAACCATTGCTTCCCGGACTCAACCAACCCACCACCACCACTTCAGCACCAACACACCTGTTTAGGGAGGGAGGGTGGGCATTTTACTGTGCTGTCTAAAATGGAATGGGAAGCGATAAAATTCTCTTTCACTATGTAGGGGTTTGCTAAAATGGGCCCCTCAGGATGTATACCCCTAGGATAGGTCCCTGGGAGGGTAATGGTTAAGGTACAATGGGTATAGCCTGGTACATCTGTAGTTAATGGGGAGGACCCCTGTAGTTCGGGTTATGGCCACAGGGTGGTGCATAGGCCCATATAAGGGAAACAGCCATGTGCTGTTGGCCATCTTAGTTTGGGAGTCTCTAGAGAGAGGAGCTCCCCTGTTAGTAGAGATAGTAGTTTCTCTGTGTTAGGCCACTCCAGGAGTGCCATGTAGGGAGTGGTAGGTCAGAATGGGCCGCAATTGCCCCTCCAGGAGTGTAGAGGGATTAAGATCCCACCAGCATTACATCAGCTGGAAGATTAGGGCACACAGTGTTTAGGCAAGAGGGAGAAAGTCCCTATTAGAGAGGAGATTCCTGACAAAGAGGTCCTGGGCGTGAGTACCGGGGGGTGAGTCTTTGTGGAGGGTCTGCCTAGCGTGAGTACCGGGGAGAGCCCTATGAGAGGGTCTCTTGTCGCGAGTACCGGGGGGACCTCCTAGATAAGATCATTCTTGGCGTGAGTACCGTGGGTACCCCTTTGGATAGAGGTTCTCTGGGTGCTGTGAGTTAACTGATGGATGTGCTTTAATCTGCCTGTACTACACTCCTGGAGAGGTCTGCCCAATAAAGATACAACTGTTTCAGCATATACTTCGTTGTTCATCTGATTCATACTCAGGATCATCTAACTAAGCTGGTAAGGAGGTACCCCAGGGAGGGGTAATACTGCCAGGCATAGAGTGGATCCCTGGAAGGGTTGAACTACAACATTAAGTTCCCAGGGTGGGAGTTGTAGTCACACAGAGGATCCCTGGGTGGAGGCACGCCATTGCTGGGAAACACCTGTCCCCCAAAGTAAGCGGGGGCTCAGGGCTCCTGATAGCGCCAAAGAACACGGTAGCAGCACAGCATCCGCTAAAGTGGGCTACAACTACTTATACCCCTAATTATACTTTGTCCCTGCAACCTTCAAAGCCACCAATCCCAACCAACTGGGAGTGGCTTCACAAACCCTACGGCTCTGTCATGCCCCTGCTTCCCTACACTTTGCTACGGGTCATTGGGTTGCTTTCTACTGTAGCTTCAGTCCTTTTAATGTACGCGCATATGGGGGAAAAGGAGGCTTGTGTAAGGGAAGGACTTGCATTTAACACATGGGTCAAAAAAGATAATAAAATGCTGTGTGATTATTAGTAAACACAAATCCTGCAGTTCCTGTTAGCCCCTTCAGTTATCTGGCAAGTGGTAATGCATGAACTGCACTGCAGATGATAGTTTTTCAAGTCTTCATTTGGAATGGTAAAATCAAACCAAGAGCACAATGTAAGGAAATTATTGACTCTTTTTATATTAGTATTCTTTATATAAAGCAAATATATGACTTCATTAACACATCTAATTATTTCCATATATATATATATGTATGTAGGGAAATTATTGACTCTTTTTATATTAGTATTCTTTATATAAAGCAAATATATGACTTCATTAACACATCTAATTACTGGTTTGTCCCTGAAGAAGAGTACAGTCAGTACTCGAAACGTTGGATTTTTTCAAATAAATTTTTTCACTAATCACTAAGTCCTTGTGCGTGCAGCTCTCTGTCCTTATATATATATATATATCTACACTGCTTCTGTCGCCACTCACCACTGCTGCACCTATAGAAAGCACACACCGCCACCAGATCTGCATAGGCTATTCACCAATCTAAAGGTTGGTGAATAACCTATGCAGATCTCATGGCCATGAGCGCTTTCTACAGGTGCAGCTATATATATATTTACTGCATATATAAATCAATTAATATATTCTACAATTATGGGATCTGTTATCTGAAAACCCGGTAGCCAGAAAGTTCCGAATTACGGTAAGGCCACCTCCCATAGACTACATTTCAAGCAAATAATTAGATTTTTTTAAACCATATCCTTTTTCTCTGTAGTTATAAAACCATACCTTGTACTTGATCCCAGCTAAGATATAATTAATCCTCACTGGAGGCAAAATAATCCTATTGGGTTTATTTTATCTTTATATGATTTTTTTTTATAGAATTACGGTATGGAGATCCAAATTATGGAAAGATCCCCTATCCCAAAAACCTCAGGTTCCATACCTGTACTAAATCTACTTTAGCATATCATCCTCAGTCATATTGCTGTGTTTTAAGGATTTTACATTATTCCCACCCCCGCCCCCCAAAATCCCATATATAAATTAATTCAAAAGAAAGTCTATATGAAGAGGAAAGATGGCTGCCCTTGAAACCCTTGAGCAGTTCTTTACATTTTTTTTAAGCTGGTAGCCCCACTGAATAATGCAACATACTAAAAACTAAACATGGCCAAAGCAAATGCTATGTAAAAAATGGCAAAAGGATTAACAATAAAAATGTTGAAGGTATCCAGCACCCTTTGTAACAGTTTCGGGTTCAGAATGGATAACGTGACCCAAGTATAAACTCTTTTCTGCAGTTAAATTGTTAAACAGAGCTGCAGAGCTGAGGTTAAACTCCAGCCAGGGCGACTTGGTTGTGCTTTATAGTCAGCTGATTTAATACGCTGCTTTGTAAAATCATTAACGGCCAAGATATCATCTCTTCTACTTGTACCTTCAGTCCCAAGCAGAATATGTAAATGGCAAGGGAGGCTAAATGCAAAGCTTGCAGTCTTGATTGTAACTTGCATACTTATTCTCATTAACTGCTAGGAAAAACAAGGAGACATTATCCCTCTGGCAAATAAGGGGTGAGAGTTTTCAAAACGTAATTTTACATTTATATGTCTCGCCACTAGAATCCATTTTTTTTTTAACTTTACACACTCAGCTACCTTGTAAACCGCTCCAGGCATCTCTGATTTTGTAGAAATAATGATGTCAATTTTTTTTTTCAGCCCTACTTTAAAAATCTGTGTTTTGCTGGATTACTTGCAGAGAGCGTAATGATTTAAAGAATTTTCCGAAATCCATTTGCTTTCCAGATATGTTAAAATAAAAATGATTTCAATTGTCTGATATGGTTGAGGTGTATGCATTTCTATGATTATTATAAACAAATATTCATTTGTAAAATGCCTTGTCTGGAAGTGTGTCCTGCCAACCCAGCTCTGTGTTTTTTCGACTCGCTAGCAGAATGTTAGGTAGAAAAGTAGTCTTTTGAGCATTTCTTACTTCGTGCTTTGTGATGACTGGCTGGGAGCCTGCACATTTCATGAGTACACAATAGGGAGTTGGGCAAGACTGCAGAAATAAATTTTATTAACACGCAGTCTCTGCAGTACCAGACAGAATAATCTCCTTTAGTCCCTTTAGCTGGCACAGACCCTTGTGAAACAGGTCAAGTCAATTAGCTGTCTAAAATATGATATGTTTTATTTCAGAACAAAGTAAATCAAAGATTTCATATGAAATACAATTTTTAAACAACAAATTAGAATTTCAACAACCCTTTTTTTGTTTAAAATTTACATTTGTGTTTTGCTTTTGAATAATTACAAGCATCACGCATTAATCATAAAAATGTTTGTAAATGTCCAGGTCCAACTTAGGTGAACTAACACTTTATTATCCTGAAAGTTTCATTTCAGCTACAAGGCCACACGCTAAACAGTCAACACCACCATAAATGTAGTGGGTAATTAATTAAAAGGGTCAAGACACCATGAGCTACTAGCAGCAGCTACTTGTCACAGCTACTAAACCCCAGACCCCTGCCATAGACAATACTGAGAATTACCTCTGCTAAACACATATAGACAATTATCAGTAAATTATTATTATTATCATTTATTTATAAAGCGCCAACATATTCCGCAGCTCTGTACAATAAATGATCAGCATTGTCTATTTCTGTAGCCATGACAAGTAGCTGCTACTAGTAGCTCCTGTGTGTCTAACTTTTGATATGTTATAGCATGTCCTGTTCCTAACAATTTGTCAATTGGTCTTCCTTTTTTATTTTATATTTTTATAGTTTTTAGACTATTAGGGGCCCATTTACTTACTCACGAACCGGGCGAATGCGTCCGATTGCGTTTTTTTTTCGTAATGATCGGTATTTGGCGATTTTTTCGGAAAATTATCGTGACTTTTTCGTTGCCATTCCGAATGTTGCGCAAAATCTGGCGATTTTTTCGTAGCGTTAAAACTTGCGCAAAAAGTCGCGCCTTTTTCGTAGCCATTCCGAAAGTTGCACAAAATGTTGCGATTTTTTCGTAGCCTTTCGGATTCATTCAAGCTTCAGTATGGTGACTTTTCTTGGGCCAGGTTGGAGCTGCAGGGTGCCATTGAGTCCTATGGGAGGCTTCCAAAATCATGCAAAGTCTGAAAGTTTCGCCCGCCGCTTACGAGCGCTCAATACGAAAAAGTCGCGACAAGATACGAGCGAATCGTAATGGCTACGAAAAACTCGTGTTTTTTCGCAAAAATCGTATTGGTAACGAAAAAGTCGCGTCAATTTCCGAAAAGTCGTAAAGGCACCGAAAAAATCGCAAAAAATACGAAAAAGTCGCAAAATGTTCGTTTTCCAATCGGAATTTTTCCAATTCGGATTCGAATTCGTGTCTTAGTAAATCAGCCCCTTAGTCTTACTCATTTGCCTATTTCCAGCTGGTAGATGGGGTCATTGACTCCAGCAGCCAAAACTGATCTATGTAGCTATAATTATATTGTTATTATTGCTTTTTTTCCTATTCCATGTTCCCCTTTTCATCCTACAGTCATTTATTCAAACCACTGCCTGGTTTCTAAGGTAAACTGAACCCTAGCAACAAAAAAGATGCAAAAATCCACAATGAAGAAAAAGCTGCTGAACAAAAAGCTGAACAATTCAAAAACACAAAAATAAGAAATAAAACCACTTGCAAATAGTCTTATAATAGGAATGTCTACATTATACTAAAAGTTAATTTAAAGGTCAAGCACCCCTTTAATGATATGTACAAGAGCTATGTCACACAACTACATCCATATATGAATTATTATTTGGACTTTATTTAATTACTTGCAGGAAAGGGTATATTTGAGACCCATTCTAAACATGGGTCCCATCCTATAGGTTCTCTGATATAAAGTATGTTAGATCTGCTGAAGTAAACACACACATTTTACCAGCATAGAAGAGTACAACCCTTGATTTTTTTTCTCTGCATTTACTGCCTCATTAATAATTGAGGTATAAAGCACATTTACCCAATGTTCCATTATGCAGCTGTTGTTAACATCCATCCACTAATATCTACCTGCCCTTATAGAGGGTTATTGTATCAAGTAAATAGCAAGAAAATATTTCCAAAGTAAAGCCTATTTATTGAGCTTATGCAGAACACATGGCTGAACACATTATGGCCTCTTTAATTAACAGAAATATTTTATGGATATGAGAAACATTGGCCTTCACCCAGTATTTATGGGTATGAGATACAAACCTAGGACCTCTGTGATACTGGCATGTACTGGGTGGAGTCAGAGGTGACAAGCATACTATGGGGCCCATTCATAAAACCATGAATCTTTGCTAGTTAAAAGCTAGTTAAAAAAAGTGTGGTTTCATGAATTGACCCCTATGTAATAATAGGATTCTGTGGTACAGGTATAGGACCCATTATCCAGAATGCTCAGGACCAAGGGTATTCCGGATAAGGGGTCTTTCCGTAATTTGGATCTCAATACCTTAAGTCTACTAAGAAATCAATAAAACATTAATTAAACCCAATAGGATTGTTTTGCATCCAATAAGGATTAATTATATCTTAGTTGGAATCAATTACAAGGTTCTGTTTTATTTCTACATAGAAAAAGGAAATTAGTTTTAAAAATCTGAATTATTTGATTAAAATGGAGTCTATGGCAGACGGGCATTCCGTAATTCGGAGCTTTCTGGATAACGGGTTTCCGGATAAGGGGTCCGATACCTGTATAACAAGAGGGGTAGCAGTATTGATATTTGATGTTCACAGTATCCATTGACAACAGTTACAACAGTGATGATATAGATTGTAACACCACATTACCGATAAATATAACTGGACAACTGGTAAAAAAAAAAGTAAATTATACGGATATATATATTATAAGTAGCAGTGGTTTATTTTACATAGTAGCTATTTCATATCAAAGTATCTCAAATTATTAATTGTGCTCAAAATGTGCTGCAACTAAGAAAATGTTACAGAAAAATTAGATGTAAACCCATTAATTTCTATATAATTATTAGTTTTCTGCTCTATGGAACTAATGTGACAAATACATTTAAAGGCAAACTAAAGGGCCTAATTATTATGCTGTGTAGAAAACAGCAGCAAAATTTGCCAGGCTTTGTCGCATAAAAAACAGCACAATTTTTTTTCATCCTCCAGAACTTAGCATAAGATAATGGCATAAAATATGGCCTTCGGAGGGTGAAATTTGACAATTATATTACACTGCTTTTTACATTTTTTTTGTGAATATATTTTAAACAGCATAGTACATAGGCCCCCAAATAAGTATACTTTAATGGAAACATACCTTGAATTTTGCTTGGCTGCATATTTCACCATACTCCAACATATTATCAATGGTTCAAATATGCTGGGATCTGTACCAGAAACATTAGGTTTTTGTTCTTAGAGCAATAACACTCAACAAAACTTTTCTCCATCTCTCCAGGGTCAGTGACCCAATCAATGCAGTAGAATCCTCCAATGAGAATTGCATTGATCTGTGTCAGTCTGGCTCCATGTTCATTGTTCCTGCAATTGGAGCTGGAAGCATTAAACACAGTTTTTCTAGTACCGAACAACTAAACAGCAGTATTTCCTCCATTCTCATGTTTGACTACATTGTAAAACTGAGAGGTCAAAACTTGCACAATTATCTCTAAGTTAGATACAAGCAGCATGACTTGCGCATGGCTGGTAATTAAATTTGGGCCTTGTACTTAAGGTTGCTCAGGATAAATATTTATAGGGGTGTTTGGTTGCCTTTTATAGCTGCCTAAAACTTTGAAACCTACATGTTATTTTCAATATACCTACTATGTGTTTCAGTGGCGTAACTAGTCTGCGCCGGGACCTGCTATAGAAAAATATTGTAGTGGCCCAGTGCACAGGGACTCCTGCCCAGCTCCATGCCCGCCGGGTAGGGGAGCAGCTGTGGAGGTGGGATTTATTTAGAACTATAGAGAAAGCAGACACTGTGGTCCAAGCTCCTCTGTCCCCCAAGCCCCCCCCCCCCCCCCTGTGACCACAGGGTCTGCCTCCTCTATAATCAGTGATGTGTTTCCATATTATATGTTGAAATTCTGTATTTGCATACCTTTTGGTGAGAAGCGCTGCTTTTAATGCTAAATAGATTATTGCTTTTTTTTTAGAATGTCCTCATTGACAAATTTCTGTTACATGCTTTTGTAGTTTATCATTACTAAAAAATAAAAGATCACATTTTAAGTAACTGTATCTATTCCCACCTTTTTTATTCTTTGCTGAACACTTGTCAGAAGGAGTAACTTTTTTTGGAAATTCATAAGAACATACAAAAAATTGGCAAATAGCCACATAGTATGTGACCCTTTGGAATGATTTAAAATTCATCATGAGATTTCATCAGTTATAATCAGTGCTTAGTGATGTAACTTCTGTCACGTGATTCACTTAAACTTGTGTATTATATAAAAAATGTATCCCCTGGTGAAAATATGAGGCTATTATAAGTCACCTCTGAGTTCCATGACCTGTATTAAAGCACTTGGCCTTCAGCCTTGTACTTTTATATGGTCATGAAACTCCTTGATGCCTTATAATGTTCCTATATATTACAATAGAGGTTACTTTATTCACTATATATATCATAGTATGTTTACTGTTTGTGTTTACAGATTTATACATGTGCTTTTGCTAGATTTTTCCCAGTGTTATGAACATTACAATTTCACATGAGTATTATAATCTTCATGGGACATGTACTGAGTACCACAGGTACCATAATGAAGCCATTAGTCTCCTTACACTTTTGAAGCAGACATTTCTGCTGTGTGCAGACTTGTCTTACCATTGGGAGACCTTGGAATCACTAGACATGTCAGTTTTTATATAGCCAAGTGCATAAAGTTATGTTCTTTCATACTGGGAATTCTAGTCTAGACAACGAGAGAAATGGAAATAGCGGAAATATTGTTTTCAAGGTTTTACTCTTATTAACCCTCAGTTTCTGGAATCAGCAATAAAGGCAAGATGAGAATATATGGAATTCTCTTGGCACGGGAATTTTTTTTTTGGATCAGTAACCTCCCTTGCCCTTTAGCCATGGGATAGCATTAATATTTGTTATATATATTGTATTATTTGATCACAGTGGGATTTATTTACGAACACAGCTGTAGACATGCTAAAATGGAGGCATGTGTTGCACTTATTGACAATATTCATTTAAGGTACTTGAGTCCAAACATGCTCTGTGCATTCCGTTTAATTGCACTAAGCACCTGTATCTTACAGCAGGGTATCCATCAAAATGAATCATAGGGCCACAGGGATTTGTGGCTTACAGAACGGCAATAAATATCATTTTTAAGACCCAAGGAATAATAGGACTGAAAAAAGTGGTGTCCTCAATGTCCTCTGTTGGTTTGAGTGCATTGAGGACAACATTTAAAGGCAAATCAAAAATAATTACATTTAATTAAGCAGATTTAAGTAAGTAAAGAAGTGGGCAAATTACACAGCTGTAGGTTTAAAAATGAGAACTTACACTTCTGTCCCAAATACACAATGGTGAGAATCTATATGCTAAACCTTTGGTCACCCTGTACCATAATAATCTGTCATAATAATCTGTTAGTAAGACTTTTGAAAGAAGTCCCATTCTCTTTTGGCAACAATGCACAATATAAAAGGGATATTTCATTTAAATCTGGAGCTGGCATGAAAAAAAATTGTGTTTTACTTCCCTTTCACATCTTGCCTGGCATTATTTAATCTCTGCAGTAGGTACATGTTATTATATAATCATGCCTCAGAGGAAGTCAGACTGTTGCTGAAATATGTTGGGTGACTGTGGCCATTGCACCCAATAAGTGACTGTAACACTGCAATCTTGTAAGTGTAATCATTTCATTGGAAAAAAATTGTTACTGTTTATGTATTTGTAGATTAGCTTGGAACTGGCAAGACACTTCTATTTACTATTCAAGGTTTGCATCATGGTTGGCATTGTGATAGAGGAAATTCAAAAAAGCTGACTCAGTTCTGCATTTGTAAGAAGAATGTGTTAATTCTAGGCACACAATAAGGTTACATCAAAAAATGGTCACTGCAAACCCTCTGCTCCAGATTAAGATAGGCAATGAAATGTATATGGCAATCCGAGCACAGCACAGAGGAGCTGGTTTAGTCTTGTGGCAGTTGCCAAGGTTCGGAGTACAGTGGTCACGGGCTCAAGAGGGCCCAGTACTTAATCCTGCCTTGAGGAAGTGGTAAGAACATGTGCCTTGTGCCCTTAGGCACTCCTACCCATGCACAATGAAGGATGCCCAAGTAAGGGATCTGCATGTGAATGTGCATGGGCCCCCTTGGGCAATGTATGTGGTCCATATTTGGCAATGATAATAGGCAAATTAATGTTTTATTAACATGGATCAATCCCTATACATCTCACTTTCTGTGTTTTTAAACTGTAATATCTCTAGAATAAAAATAAATATATGAAGGTGATGAACTGATAGCATGAACTTGTTGAAGTGCAAATAGGAAAAATGAAAGACATTGCTTATTCTTCAGGCAAGACTTGTTATGACGATTGAGGTATAGTACAGACTGGTAGGAGACTGAATAAATCAGCCCTTATACAAAATTATTAAAGTGAATGAAGCTGTATCCATTCATTTGCAAAGTGCACAATGCAAGATAAGGCATAATAGGAGAAGTAAAGGGGAAACTGTGCAAGTACCAAAAATAGTATTGTAAGAACAGATAAGGCGAAAGCAGTTTGTTGGAAGATATAGATAAATGACTCTGCAGTAATCTTTATACAGACACCATTATGTACAGCACAGCAATAACTGCCAACACTGACTCTGTAGCAGCTTTCTTTTGTTTGACAAAAATAAAAGAATATAGCTCTGGAAAACAGCAATTTTTCCAAATCCTTTATTGTATTCAATGAAGTCCTGAGATACTTGTGTCATGTGGCCTAATGATACGGCACCAATATACTAGGCCCAGAGACTCATTAATAAATTCATAAATTACCCAATGCCATTGCTATATATATAAATATACAGTAGTGTGTATATATATATACTGTATATATATATATATATATATTAGGTGACCTGAAATCCAGTCATTTTAAATGTACAAAAACTTTTCTTGCATATTCAACAGCAACTGTTCCATATAGGGAGGAGCTAGGGAGAGTCCCAACAGTATTCTTTAGCTTTTCACCATTAAACACAATATAATTTGTTATTTTTTAAGTTGCAAAAAAGTCAATTTTCTCAAGCTCTAAAGTAAGTAAGAATTCTGCAACACACACTGAAGCAAATTTGTGTTTTGGATTATGGAAAAAATATTAATAAACTACAAGTTATGTATAACCATTTTGGTCGTTTTCATCACTATCGTGAATAGGCTAGAATCTTTACTCCTATTGCGTCACAGACAATGGGGCCGATTTATCAAAATACGATTGCCTCCGAATACAAAAAGATTGTATTTTCGCCGATTTTTTTGCTAACTTTTTGCAACTTTTTCGTACTGTGCGTCAAAAATTACGTGTCAAAATCGTATTGTCACGCCGAGTACGAAAGTTTTGGATTCATTCAAGCTTCATTATCATGACTTTCCTTGGGCCAGGTTGGAGCTGCAGAGTGCCATTGAGCCCTATGGGAGACTTTCCTTGGGCCGGGTTGGAGCTGCAGAGTGCCATTGAGCCCTATGGGAGACTTTCCTTGGGCCAGGTTGGAGCTGCAGAGTGCCATTGAGCCCTATGGGAGACTTTCCTTGGGCCAGGTTGGAGCTGCAGAGTGCCATTGAGCCCTATGGGAGACTTTCCTTGGCCCAGGTTGGAGCTGCAGAGTGCCATTGAGTCCTATGGGAGGTTTCCAAAATCATGCACAGAAGGATCAGAAAGTCAGAAAGGTTTTCTTGTGACTTTCGGATCGCCAAAACGATATTATCGTGACTAATACAATTTTTTTGTAAGCATTTTCGGGATATTTGCGATCATCAGAAATTATTGTATCTAATCCGAATTTTACCCGTTTCGGTATTCAAACTCGTACTTTGATGAATCAGCCCCAGTGTGTGCGGATAGTTCAAAATCAAGTATCTAAATTTCAGGGTGGGTAACTTAGGCAAACACCAACTCCTGTTCCCACATTCCTCTTATGTTTCTTGATTAATGGATCTGTAATGAAGTAGAATTTCAGACGTGCAAGTATAATAGGAACTGGAGTCTTGTCTGCAGGAGAGCTGACTACTATACATTGTTCCAATGGCACATATTGGACCAGCAGTGCAGTCAATAGCAAAAGCACAGATGCTAGGCTCAACTACAAATACATTAACAAATGACTTTATAATCATGGCAAATGTGTAATTCATGTACATTGGAAAGTTGCCCAGAACTGAATTTGCTTTCATTAAGCAAAATGTTATACTTGGGTCTACAACCTGCCTTAAACAAGTTCAGTGGGCAAACTGCTCAAAGTAGATTGCTGCTCACTGAATTCCTAGCTTGGGTCTGTTAAACTCTGAAGCAGTAGAATTCTTAATGAATCAGATAAAAGTGAGTGTGGGACTGGTTAGACCGGGAATGAATTTGACATAGTTGGCCAGCTTGACGTATATTGCAATATATGGACAATCAATCCCTGTTTTGCTTAAAGAGAAGGGCATTTCTTGGTAGCTTAATGCACAGAATGTCTTAATGACCTTTATATATTAATAATGGGTGAGTGCAGGGGACCTTTTGTTGTTGTCTATATAAATTGTGTGGTCACAGCCTCATTGCACCCCGCCTAATGGTTAAAAATTTAGTGGTGAGCATAACTTTCCCTTTTTTGCCATAAACTCTGAACCCTTAGTAAGTTGTACTCCCATCTGAAGCCCACACCTAGCCACCTGATCCATGCTCTAAGTGTTCAGTGCAAACCACCGTCAGTCACTTTAACTTTGTACATACTGTGCTCAATGCAAATTGTTCCTTATACATTACCCAAAACCAGTTGCTTGAACTTTGCACTTAATCTACACAGTGCAGCTTGCTACTGATTGTATGCCCACGCCCAGTGCTTGATCTCTGCTCTGCCACCCACTCTGCTCAAGGCAGCTTTGCTTCTTGGACCGATTCAGCAGCTTATCGGCCCGTGTAGGGGCAGAAACGAGGGTCCTGCCCGACCGATATCTGGCCTTAAATTAAATTACCGCCAATATAATTCGGTCGTTTGGCCCCTGGGCCAATTAGCCTACACCCTCCTCGATATTGGCCACCCGTAGGTGGGTATATCGGGTGAAGATCCGCTCGCTTGGTGATCTCGCCAAGCAAGCAAATCTTAACGTGTATGGGGAGCTTTACTCTTCTCAGCATAGATTGGTCCTCACCAAATTGCTCCCCCCAGGCTCCCACACCCTGCTTTACTTCACTGGAGTAAACTAAATCATATAGGTTCAACAGTCAGGGGACTTTGCATTGCTCTGCTCTTAGAAATTATGTTTCCAAGACTTGGAAGACATTTATACAGAAACAGTAATTTGTTTTTAATTAAACATATTATGCTGTCTAGAATTTATGCAGCCGTTTAAAAAAATTCAGACTAAGGAACACATTTATCAAATTCCCAGCCTGGGCTTCACATCAGTTGGCCTCTTGTGTTTCCCTTTCCTCGTGTTTGCAAGCCGTCAGAAAGAGTGCTGCTCTGGCAAATCAACAAAAAAGGAGTGCTGCATTCTCCATATTAAAGCTTGTTAAAATCTGTATAAACCTAGAAAAACTCTAAAAGCACCATGTGGCATTTTAACCATTTAACGCTGGTTTAGGTCCCTCTTGTGACTTTTGTACTTTGTCTACTTCAAATGGTGCTTTTGGTTAAAAGGAAGGAAGTGGAGTGAGGGGATTGAGGCAGCAGAGAAGCTGCAAGCATTTAAAGGGGAAGTACATGTTGCAATATATTATAGCCCTTTGTTCAATGCATTTTTTTAAAATACATCTTCTCTTTAGCTTTTAACTACCATCTAGTTGCTAGGGTCACAGCTTTCTCTTTGTACTACAAATATGCACAGTCCAACAGTTTAATGACATTTGAATATACAGGTATGGGACCTGTTATCCAGAATGCCCAGAACCTGGGGTTTTCCGGATAATGGATCTTTCTGTATTTTGGGTCGCCATTTGTTAAGTATACTTAAAAATTATTTAAACATTAAATAAACTCAATAGGATTGTTTTGCCTTCAATAAGGATTAATTTTATCTTTTTCAAGCAAGAGTAAATTTATCCCCCTGTGTATGTTATGTACCAAAGAAACTTTTTTTTTTTTCCTTTTATTTTTAATGTTCGTGTGCCAAATATCTTGTTATATTATAATAGTAAAAGCAAGTACGATTATCATCTAAAATATGTTTGCAGTTGATTTGCTTCTGACTTTCCAGGCTAATTCCCTCTCCCGTGTCGTTTCTGTATGTCAGTGTGAATTTGCTAATGGAAGTGAATGACACCATGCAGAGAAATGACACAGCTGAGCTCATGCTCTGCATTCTCCTAGGAATGGTCAGGGGAGGGAACACATCACCAGCATTTTCTTCCATTAGAAAAACCATTTACACATGCAGCACTGGAAGTGTCTACCATATAACAAGTCCCAATAATGCTGAAGTTTTCATAGGCAAACTAGTAGTAACATCCAGGGCTAACTTTACTGGTTCCATATCCAATACCATTATTCTCAGCTTTTGCCTATAACTGAAAGGGTATGGGGCACCAGAACAGCAAAGTAAGAGGCCGAGGTGATAGCCTTTGTTTGCACTTGCACATGGCATATCTGACTTTTTTCTGTTCTGCTGTTCTAATCTCACACGTGAAGTGTTAAAATGATTTTATTGAACAAATAACTCACGCTGAACACAAGAATAAAACTCCAGATGGTTGCAGACATTCACATTCAAATTCCACCCTGCTAAATATAAAGTGAATGAAGCCATAATGCATTCCTTATGGGAGGATTTCATTCCCACTTAATCTACAATATGCAGATCCAATAAGGACTGTCATTTGTACTCGCTGCAAATTGTAATTTTGAGACTGCTGAGTGTATTGGGAACTATGGACTCCAAACAAAATACTAATACAGGTATAGGACCCATTATCCAGAATGCTCGGGACCAAGGGTATTCCGGATAAGGGATCTTTCCGTAATTTGGATCTCCATACCTTAAGTCTGCTAAAAAATCAATAAAACATGAATTAACCCCAATTGGATTGTTTTGCATCTAATAAGGATTATTTATATCTTAGTTGGGATCAATTACAAGGTTCTGTTTTATTATTACAGAGAAAAAGGAAATCAGTTTAAAAATTCTGAATTATTTTATTAAAATGGAGTCTATGGGAGACGGGCTTTCTGTAATTTGGAGCTTTCTGGATAACGGGTTTCTGGATAAGGGGTCCGATACCTGTACAGTGTTTGTTTCATTTCTGAACATAAAGACTCTTAGGACCATATATCTGACACTATTACAAGAACAGGATGAATAGATGATAGATATCTTAGTTGGGATCAAGTAAAAGGTACTGTTTTATTATTACAAAGAAAAAGGGAATCATTTAAAAAATATGAATTATTTCATTAAAATTGAGTCTATGGGAGATGGCCTTTCCATTATTTGGAGCTTTCTGGATAACATATCCCATATCTGTATAAGCATCAAAACATGCATGTTCTGTATGGCTACATACACACCTTGGAACAACATACAGAGAACTTGCCTACTAAGTAGTAATGAGCGAATCTGTCCAGTTTTGCTGAAAAATTTGCGAAACTTCTGGAAAATTTACGAAACAGCAAAAAAATTAGCAAAACACAACTTTTTTGACTGGCACAGGTTTTTTTGACTTGTGCAACATTTTTTCAATTTTTTTGACACAAAACTTAATTTTTTTTACACAATAGTGATATTTTTTGAAACAAATCTTTTGTGGCGAGATGCGGAATTTCACTGCAAATTCATGCCTGGTAAAATTTGCTTATTACTACTACTAGGTATACAAATAGAAAAGTTACAAACAAGTCCCATCTTGCATAAAGACCAGCAATTGAAAGAAGAGGAAGTGGAGATGTTCAGCGACCCCTGTATAAAAGCTGGAAACAGAGAAAGAAGAGGAAGGCAAAAAAAAAAAAAAAAAACAATAGCAAAGTTGCTAGGAACAGGGCATTCTATAACATACTAAAAGTGAACTTAAAAGCAAACCACCCCTTTAAAGGGGAACTCAGCTCTGTTTTTTGCATTATTAAAGAAAATAGTTTTTGTGGTTTGAATGTCATTGCAACTAAAAGCAGTTTAAATCTGTCCCCTTGTCCACTGCTAGTTCTAACTCATGTAACATAAGCCCCCTCCTCCTCCAGCCCAGACTCCAGTTCTCTACAATGTCTTCCATGTTTCATTCCAGGTCTGTTAATCAGTTGACGTCTGCAACCCTGAGTCAGAACCAGCAAAGCAGAGAATAGAAAATGGACAGACAGATACTGCTTTCAATATCAATTACATTTACAGACCTCTGAAATTGTTAAATTTATGTTGCTTCGAATTCATTTTCCTTCATTAAGCAAAAATGTTTCAAAAATTGTCCTCTCACTTGT
This sequence comes from Xenopus tropicalis, assembly GCF_000004195.4. NCBI lineage: Eukaryota > Metazoa > Chordata > Amphibia > Anura > Pipidae > Xenopus > Xenopus tropicalis. The sequence goes on from NC_030684.2 coordinate 57,801,474, forward strand.
AGTTGCTGGCATATGGAGGAATCACCCACTGGTTTGCATGATCACTGATCCAGTGATGCGATGGAATAGATTTAATCTATAATGAGACTAATTTATAATTAGTGTATCATTTGCAGTGATTAAAGCTGTTTGGATGTCTAAATTCTTTAAAATAACAGGAACAGCATGTGCTGTGATGCACACATTCCTACCATGACTAATAACACACTGCTTGCTCAACCTGATTCCACCTGCACAAGTAACACAGCCAGCCAGTTGGTTTTTATACCCAACATGTAACATCTATTTTGAAAGGTAAGTATTGTAAGTATTAAGTATTATGGTTACGCCTGGCTTGTTCATTTTTTTGTCTAGAGTTAAATGAATGTTTACACAGGTAAGGTCTCACTCGCACTATATATATACAGTATATATATATATACAATATATATATATATATATATGCCATTTATTCTAGAAGTCTGACCCTGGATGGTGGCTCTTTAATCCCCCCTATTCTGTGATTTTATTCATATACTAATCACTAAAGCCTACTGATAATACAAAGCTATATGGTAGATTCCATCATATGCTACAAAGTTCACAGGAAAGGAATAATATACTTTAATAGAAATTAGATGGAAGATAACCATCAGGTTTGGACTGGCAATCTGTAGATTCTGGCAGATTATGCCAGAGGGTCTGCTGTAAGATTCCATAGACAGTCACTATTTATTTGGCTGGTGGTAGGCTGTTTAGGCCAGTGTTTTTCAACCTTTTTTGGGCAAAGGCACACTTGTTTCATGAAAAAAATCACGAGGCACACCACCATTAGAAAATGTTAAAAAATTTAACTCTGTGCCTATATTGGCTATATATAAAGTAATTCTCTTGAATAGGAATCAAATAAACACAAAGAAAGTATTTTATAATTACTTTATTATAAAATATTAAGTAAACAAAATAGTGAAAAATTTTCTCCACAAACCCACCCCCCACTGATTTTTTTTTTTTTTTTATACACACAAAAATTTTATATTATATATATATTATTATTAATTGTTTTCTTACATGTCAGGCTGTCTTGGGGTGCGGCATCCAGGGGTGTCCCAGGATTGTCCTCCGGTGGGGAGTAGGGCGGCTGTGCATGGGCCTGGCCCCTGGTGGATCTGGTCTGCCGGGGCAGGGCCTGGGCAGTTGCTCCCCCCGGTCGGGTTGTGCCAGGGCAGGATAGTGCTGCCTCTCCTCTCTGGTTGCTCCGCCCTCCTGGATCCGATGCCGGATGACGTCACAGGCAGTGACGATTTCCGGGCATCAGGGAGCCAGGAAGTGGAAGGTGTCCCAGAGGGGACCGCACCTACGGCACACCAGGCAACATCTCGCGGCACACTAGTGTGCCACGGAACAGCAGTTGAAAAACGCTGGTTTAGGCCTCTGTGTACTTGAAATATAACCAATACTTTAAAAAGTTGACTAAAACAGGTTCTTCAGCTATGGGGGTTAATGGATGTCTGTCGTCTCCCCCCCCCATATTATGCAGAGGCCCCCAACCCATCAATAAGATGGTTAAAAAGGCAGACTGTTATTAATCAAACAGTAATACAGGTGGTTCCATAGTTATCTAACCTATTCCAGTTATATTTTCTCTGGGAAATTCCTTCTGCTGACTATGATCTATTTTATGAACTTTAAGAATGTTTAGAATTTTTGAATTTATCAGGAATCGTGATTTTCATTAGATCCTTAGACCCTTGAAGATCTGCATTATTTTAGTGCACACTAAGTACCAATTCAGTGTAGCTCTACGGGCATGCTGCTCCAAACTTTGTAGATCACAGAGTTTCTTATGATTTCCACAGCCAACTACAGGGGTAAAACATTGCAAGATATTCTGTTTAGTAAGAATGTATAATGTCTATGACTATAATTCGTGTGATTGATGTCTTTCTTGCATTGCAGATAAACAGAATTTGGGGGGTTTGGGGGAGGTTTGGTATTTCAAATTAAACACCTATAAACTAAGAGGTGTATTTATTAACATTGAAGAAAAACATCACGGATGATGTTGCCCATAGTAACTAATCAAATCTATGCTTTTGTTTTCTAACTTATAGGTGACCGTTCAAATCTAATTGCTGATTGGTTGCTATGGGCACCCGTGATCTTTGTCTCCAGTGTTAATAAATATTCCCCAAAAGTACCTGAATGTTAACCATTTGGGAGTTTTAACCCTGAAATGTAAGTTCCAGGTTAAAGTTAACATAATTGTTCCATTTTATCCTAGTACTGAGTGTATTTTTTCTTTCTTTTATAGGTATACTGAAAGTAAATTCTACTTTTATATAGTGTATAGTTCCCCTTTATAATATGTATTAGTGTAAAAAATATTTAAATCAACACCTGAAATATAAGATATGCAAGCTTTTTAAAACTAAAGAACAAAATACAATTTTAAATGGGCACATACTACTATTACCAATAAGCAGATTTGTAGAAGTCCCCTTAAATATTTTATCTCCCGCTTTGAGTCACTAAATGCGCCTTTAATATTTTCTCCAACTCCACTTTTCAGCTCCGCTGTAAAAAGATCAAAGTGCAAAACTGAGGAAGGAATGAAATTATAGAAACATTTATTTAATATTAATTGGATAATTGCTACTTCACAGGGCTGACATTTTGTCATGTTAGGGTGCGTATTGTTTGCAGCTAGTAGCGGCTGATTTATGGCCTTGCTGCGAGACGGTGCTTTAATAAAACATCTCAGTGCTGACCATATTTCATTTTTAGCAAGTGTACAGCAGCCTGTTCAGCGTTGCACTGTATGTACCCGAGCAATCATGCCAGCTGTTGTTCCGCCACTTACCTTGGATGGCATGTTGCAGTGATGTTCCCACGGCAGCTGTTGCTGGAGCCTAGATTGCCTCGTGTTTTTCTGTGCGAACTAAACGTATCAATAACTAATCAATTTCTTTTTAAATCAGGGACATACATTTTACAATGTCTAGCAGAACGCAACAAAGAGGTTGAATTGAATTTAGTCACACACCAGTGGCGCGACACATTCAGAGCATCATTTTTTTGACAGAACCTTTTCAATAAGCAAGCAGTGAAAAAAGCACTAATTAGCAAATGCATCAGCATCTCTATAAATCAAAAGCACTGCGACCAGACAGGATTTTCTGACTGCCTATTGTGCTGAGAGCTGGCAGCATCCTATCTAATTCCCAGATGGATTCAGCTCTAGTAATGGATTTCCATACATGTTCACTGCCTCTTTTCTTACTGAATGCACATTTTCAGCACTGATTTGACATTCATTTATCCTTAAAATCAAAATCCTACGCCCAGGATCCCACCAGCAACGATGATGGCAGAGATTACTTTGAATTTGTGATATTGTATTTAAGCTGATTAATCACCCTTGTTAGAAGAAATGATATGTTTCCCACCTAGTTAGCAGGGGTTGCTTGTACAAGGACATTATTAGAGCAGGAATAGGCAACCACTGCCAATAAAACTCCCAGCATCCTTCAATATAATGAACCTGCAAAGGGATACTGGTTGCTGTGGTTTTTGTATTTACTAAAGCAAATACACTGACATTGCAGTTGTTATTTAAAGGGAAACTACAAAATTTTTCATGCATAATGAAAAAGATTGTAATGCTAAGCAACTTCCTATACAGCATAATTAAAATTTCTTAACACTTTTAAAGTTATTTGTCAATGTAATATCAACTTAAAGCAGTGTGTGGTTGCCCCTTTCTGTACTCCTGCTTGTGACACTTCTGGCACATCTGAATGTGGAGGACAATTTTCAGCCTGCGTTTATCCACTGCCCAAAAATACGCCTGTGGGGCACAATATTTGGTGCTCTAGTACTTCTGCCCAGGGTCATGCTAAATAGCCACTTATGCTTTGCATGCTTAGTTAGAGGTCTGTTAATCAGTTACATATTTCAAAAGTCAGAACTAGCTGGGCGGTGGATAGAAAGAGCTAGAGAAATACTGATCTCAATAGCAATTATATTATTCACCTCTTAAAGGAATACGGTCATGGGAAAACACATCAGCTAATAGAGCTTCTCCAGCAGAATCCTGCACTGAAATCCATTTTTCATATTCTTCATTTCCCAGGGTGCCACAGCCATGTGACCTGTGCTCTGATAAACTTCAGTCACACTTTACTGCTGAGCTGCAAGTTGGTGTGATATCACCCCCATCCCAGCAGCCGATCAGCAGAACAATGGGAAGGTAGCAAGATAGCAGCTCCCAGTAGATATCAGAATAGCACTCAATAGTAAGGAATCCAAGACCGGGGGACTTCCCATATATCTACTTTGCTCAGGGCCCCCTCTTTTCTTCACCAACCCTGTAAAAATTGTTTTTTTCCAGTTTTGCAATGAAATAAGATGGAATAATAAGATGGCATAAGGAATATCCCAAAGGAACAGTACAGCTAATGTACTGACTTTATGACTTACATATTATCAGCTTGCATTCATGGATTTGATACCAAAGAATTCCAAATACTGACAAAAGAGATATTTTGCTCTGCTTATTTTATTTATAAGCAGGCTGTCACAAATTAAAGGTATGTTAATTAAACTGTGAATTTTAAAAATGTAAAAGAAAATTAAAAATTATAAAATGCATAATGAGCGAAAAAGAAAAGTGCTGCAATAAACTGTAATGACTGGGTAGAACTAATAAAGCATTCAATGATTTTGCAGAAAATGTGCCCACCAGGGGTCACTACTTTACTGGACTGTATGGATGTATATAAAGAGGTTGCTCTGATGAGGAACCATTATTATGGTTGGTCCTCCTGCAATGAATAAACATTTGCCAATACTGCCCCTGTGCACATAACCTATAGCATTACGTCTCATAACACATTTATATTATAATTAATGTAATTTAATTTATGTAAACCCTACTAAAAATGAAAGTATATTTTCTTCTTTAAAGGGACAGTAACACCAAAAAATGAAAGTGTATAAAAGTAACTAAAATATAATGTGCTGCTGCCCTGCTACTGGTAAAGGTTGTGTGTTTACTTCAGAAAGTCTAATATAATTTATATAAATAAGCTGCTGTGTAGCCATGGGGGCAGCCATTCAAAGGAGAAAAGGCACAGGCACATAGCGGATAACAGATAAAACACTATTGTATTCTACAGAACTTATCTGTTATCTGCTATGTAACCTGTGCCTTTTCTCCATTTTTCCAGCTTGAATGGCTGCCCCCATGGCTACACAGCAGCTTATTATATAAATTATAGTAATGTTACAGTAGCAAACACACCAATTTTACCAGTGCAGGCCAACAGTGCATTATATTTTTATTACTTTAAAGCTCTTTTATTTTTTGGTGTTACTGTTCCTTTAACTTGACTTTAGCACACATGGCTTATTTCAAAGCCAATGACAGCCAGATCTTGGCGCTTCTCTACTGGTAGAACAATGCCAGTGGAGAATGCACCACATTTGCCATGAGTTCAAACCTTAATTTCATGCTATAGAGTGCTGGCAAAAGAACGAAAAGACACTGGTTCACCTATCCTGCTGAGGAACAATAAGGCTAATGTCCCACGGAGAGATTTGAAAGGGCCTACGCATCACTTTGGCTTTCTCGAGTCACGTGTAAAGTTGCCTGCAGAAGGAAACTTTGTTCGACTTTAGAAAACCAAAGTGATGCATTAGCCTTTCCACCGGCAATTCCCTTTGTTGCCGGTAGAAAGACATTTTGGAAAGATTACTTGCCCGCGGTAGCAGAGCTCTATCTCGGGCAACTAATCTCTGCGTAGGATATTAGCCTAAGGGTGAAGATACATGGAGCTACTTAGTAGAAGCTACTTGTTATTAAACACAATAAAAAGCCCTGCCATAGACAATACTGAGAATTGCCTCTGCTAAAACACACATAGAGACAATTATCAGTAAATGATCAGCACTGTCTATTTTTGTAGCCATGACAAGTAGCTGCTACTATTAGCTCCGTGTGTCTTCACCCTAATAGCTGGGGGCACATTATAATGCTATTATAGCCTTAGTACATAGTTTGCAAACTGAATATTGTTCCTCCTCCTTGAAAGAGAAAAGGGAAATATTTGTCTTAGTAAAAGCACACAAGAACTTGCTATAGATAAATATCAAAGATCAAGTAAGGTTAAAAGCTTTGCAGAAGACTGGGATAATGGGCTGACTAATTGGAGCAAGTGAACATTATGATGACACTGTGATAAGTTTACTTTAATGGCAGAGGACTGTAATATTTTACTAAATTTAAACATTATGGCAAAGCCTTTAAGAATAAAAGCATTGTATAAACCATTCATTTCAACACAACTAGCATTTTAATGTTTGCAAATCACAGTACAAATTAAAAAAGATAATAACAATGTCTAGTAGTAAAGAGAAGTGCTGTATTAACGTTGTTACTAGGTCTGCCCCAGTGGGAATCAAACTAGTGTTTTCATAAGTATGCTTAGTCTATGGTTCTTGTGTTTTAATTAAATAAATACATATGTAGCCCACTTTTTAAACGCGTGTGGCACTACCTGCTATTTTACTTTGTTTTGGCGCTACAGGAGTCCTGAGCCCCCGCTTACTATGGGGGTTTACAGGGATTTCTCCCTTTAATGGCGTGCCTCCACCCAGGGATGGTCTTGTGGAACTGTAATCCACCCCCTGGGAAACGATCAAGATGCTATGCCCCTTCTGGGACCCACGTACTCCTGGTGTAATGTACCCCACCCTGGGGTTATTCCTTACCAGCGTAGTAGTGGTCCTCGGGGCTTAACAGATATTCCAACACAGCAGTATAGATGAAATAGAATAAAGGTTTATTCAAGGCAGACACCTCTCCAGGAGTAGCATATCATTTATACACATGGCAGGGCATATCTCCATACTTCTCATTGAGAACCTTTTCCTGTTGGGCTACCCCCAAGGGCTCCCGGATGTGCTCCCCTCTAGGTACTTATGGCAAGACACTCCCTTACGGAGTTCTCCCAGTACTCACGCTAGGACGTTACACCACAGGGACCCACTCCGGTACTCTCGTATGGCACCCTCAGATCCGGCCTCCTGGACTAGCGGTGACATGTTCCACCTACCTAGCCACTTAATGCCCTGCGCTCCAGCAGATGTAATGCTGGGGGTCTTAACCCCACTACCACTCCTGGAGGGGCAATATCCGCCCATTCTAACTTGGTGTCCTACATGACACTCCTAGAATGTCCTATTATTTAACTGTCTATCTAGTAACTGTGCCTGGGAAGCTCCTATACCCAGAAGCTATCCCAGCCTAAGATGGCTGTCAGCACATGGCTGCAACTCTTTTTATGGGCCTATGCACCACCCTGTGGCCATAACCCGAACTACAGGTATACTCCCTGTTAACTATTTAGAACCCAGTCATCCCAGTGTCCCTGTTAACTAGCACCAACCAGTGGCCTAGCCTGGGGGTGTCTGTCCTAAGGGCCCATTTTTGGTAAACCCCTACACATATATATAATATTTTTATGGCAATTTTCATTGTCACATGCTGTGGTCTTTTGTCAATCAACTAAAACTTCAATCAGGGTGTGTCTGGACAAACGGACAAAAGATTCTAAACATATTCAGTCTCTCAAGGTGGCCATACACTGGCAGAAATTATGTGGTATGCGCAGATTGCCCTGCTGGTATACAGACTGAGAGTATACAAGTGGCCATACATAGTATGCCCACCTTTTTATTGTTCCATTCCTTTGGGCCAATAATGCACACAATCAGAATAGCAGCCTGCTGTGGTTCCTCCTTACGTCATCATCTGCCAATGAACAATGTGTTGGCCAGCATGTTGCATCAGCAGATTTAATTATCTGACATATCCGGTTGGAGGAGCGACCAGTATCAATGATACAAAGATTTTGGGCCGGAGTGTGTACCCAACATACTCAAAAATTTAGTTTTGCATGATTTTATTGGGTAGATATGGTCAGCTTCAGGCAGAAGAATACAGCAACATTAATTCAGCCAATGATATTAGAGAGGTGCAAATAAGCATAGAAGAGATAGAATGTGCGCTAACCCTGATACTTAGAATCAGGGCTACAATGTGGGCAAGAAGGGATACTGCAGTCAGAGGCCCCATAGCAAAGGTGACCCCAAGAAACTGTAAAATGGGAGTCACAGAGTGGATTAGCTTTGTTTGGAAGTGGGTAGGGTTTGGCTGGATTGTGGGTAGGGCTTTAACAAAATGAGGCATGACTGGGGTGGATCAAGGATGTGGATGTTTGTTGTTGTTGGCAGGGCCCTCTACCAAGGGGCCCAGGTGATCAATAGGTTAATAATTGGGGCCCCCTGGGGTGGAGAGCCTTGCTAACTAAGTAGTATGGGGCCTAGTGATTTCTGATGGCACCTATAAATATATATATAATATAAATATAATTATCATAATATATATATATATATATATATATATATATATATACTTTCTATGATACAGCAAGACAGGACTCCTGTTGTTTGCCAGAAGGGAAACAGAGCTAGTCACATGATTACTAAAAAATGAATTCCTCCAGGCAAGTATAAAAAGTGACCAGAGATTTTTTAGAGGGAAAGGGAATATTTTACAATATTTTACATTGTTTTCTGATGACAATGTACCTTTAACAGTGCAATAAATAACTAGATCATCCTAACAGAGGTTTATTGTTTTTGCACTGGTTAATGCTCCATTACAATGCTTGACCAGAATGCTTGCTTTTACATATAAGATATATCTTAAAGATAGGAGATTTATAAAAGCAAAACAGGCTATAAAACACTATTATATGAATGACTGAAAAAGGGGCCTTGAACTCCACAAATGTATTAGCTTCTATGTATTATTTATTTATTATCTTTTATTTATATAGTACCAATGCCTTTTATGCAGCGCTTTATAGAGATTATACATCTTTATAAGCCCCTGATATATGAACACTTAAAAAGGGGTCTTATATTAAGCACCCATGTTTATAAATCAGGCCAGAACTGACAATCTGTGGATTCTGACAAATGCCAGAGGGGCTACTGTAAGAAGCCATCGAAAGTCACTATTTATTGGGCCCATGCAGGTCTGTTTGGGCCTTTGTGTACTTGCAATTCCTGGGCCTATTTTGAATCCCATTCTGGACCTGTCATAAATCTTCCCCCTAGTGTGCCCAGTGAATAAAGTCTATCCTGTTTACAGCTAGTTCTACTCCTGCTTTCTTTCTGAAGTTGGAAAATGGTCAGTGTTTATTAAGTTTATCACAGATTTTTCTCTAACTTTGTCTACATAGAAATCTTCAATAGAAAGCTGAAGTTGAAAGGAGCACACTTAAATTTGACCATTTTTTTCTTACTTTGCGCTGTTTATAAAGAATGCTGACATAATCTTTGGGATGTGGCTAGCTGAATGTATTCATACATGCAATAAATACTGGGGGCATTATACCATATACAGATAGATATACGTAATTAATTGTATAGGAATAGGAATTTACCTTCTCTAATCACAATTCTGCAGTAAAAGTTTAGAGTCTAATGGCCCTTTATTCTAAACACAGTAATTTTAATTTAGTTACCCACTGAACATGGATTTACCTAAAGTTATGCAAGGTGTCCAGCCAAATATTGATTTTAACAACAGTATTACTTTAAATACCTACAGATTAACTTTTGAAGAATATGCAGAACTATTAGAAGAGAACATAATGCTTAGGCAGGGAATAACCCAAATATAATTTAGTTTTCAAGGACTTTTTCCTTCCCTGAAAGATAATTGGTAAGAGCCTGAACTGGGCTTTATCCCATTTCCAGTGTCTATTGAATTTAAATATATACAAGATTAATTGGGATTAATTAATCTTAGTTGGGATCAAGTACAAGGAAGTGTTTTAATATTAAAGAAAACAAGAAAATCATTTTGAAAAATTTGAATTATTTGATTAAATTGAGTCTATCGAATATAGCCTTCCCGTAATTCAGATTTTTCATAAAAAATTGGGTTTCCAGATAACGGATCCTATACCTGTATTTAATCCCTCTGCAGTTTGGTAAGTAAAGACTTTGCACTTAGGTCCAGGAATGGCTGGGAACTCAAGGAATCAAAGTGTTCATTGTAATCTATGTGTTAAAACTTTCCTTGCAAAGAAAAGTGACTTGCATCCACAATGCTCTTTGTTTGTGAAGAACAAATCAATTTATGACGTTGGAAGGCCCTTTAATTAACTACACACTTAGAAGGGCCTTTTCCATGGCGTTCTATTTCTGCTTTGTGATTCCCAAAGAAATGAAAATCAATAAAATGCCAATTTCATATGTTTCTTCCAACAAACACTGACACGACTTAGTAAGTTAAATAGTGTGAAAAGAAAATGACATCCATTAGTACAGGATAGGATTATGTTAATTACACATTATTAGCTTTATTGCCGGTTCTTTCACACATCTGCTTGTCCTGTCTGTTCCACTAAATGGAGAGGTCACTGTTTCTCTCTTTATGATTGAAAAGATTTCATTTGTAAATGTTTATTTTGACACCTCCCTGACTTGCCCTTTGCAGCAAGGGGTTACACTAATTTCAGTGTGTGTTTAAAGAGTGCTGAGCAATCATGCTCCGGTAACACACACACAAGTAGGATTATTTCTAAGGCAGGCGCACCCTATTCAGGTACAGACAGAAGTGTCACACAAATTGACAATGAACAATTTCCATTTTCCCTGCATTTTAGAAGCCATACTGTATAGCAATGGTCCCCAACCAGTCACTCATGAGCAACATGTTGCTTCCCAACCCCCTGGTTTGGCTTATTTTTGAATTCCTGGCTTGGAGGCAAGTTTTGGTTGCATAAAAACAAAGTATAATGCCAAACAGAGCCTTCTGTAGGCTGCCAGTCCACATAGGGGCTATAAAGTAACCCATAGCAACAAATCAGCAGGTTACATTTACTGGTCACATGTTTAAAAGCAAACATCTTTTTGGTTGCTATGAGTGACTGCACCTGGGCAAACTTAGTGCCTTTTATTACTTACAGTGGAAAAATGGGAATTCATGCGCTTGTATTGTATTTCCATTAGATATTCTATTGCCTTGTAACCAAGTAAGAATTCAAGGTTATTGGATATAACAGAGGGACAACTTCTGGAGAAGCTAGGAAGAGTAGAACAAAGGACACAAAGTAGAACTTAATGGACATGTGTATCTTTTCAAGTGGACAACTATGTCCACTTGGACAATATGTATGCGCTATAAAATGTCAATGTGTTGACAAGTTTCTTGTTCATTTTCCATGTGGCTGGACCGTCCTGTACAGTACTACAGCACCAAAGGTCCATCAAGGGATTCTGGGACTTGTAGTACTAGAGATCTCTTGAATTGCTCCTAGACAAGACATTGCCTTGTTCTTGCATAATCAATCCCTTCCCCCACATGGATGGATACTCTCCAAAAAGAAATTCCTACAAACTCTGCTCTGCCTGCTGATTCACCAGAGGTGGGAGTGACATTCCCCTCAATGACTTACTTTTTCCTCTCTGTCAGTACAACACACACTTTGTATGTGCTTGATTTAGTTTTTGTTTAATCATTTATTAGGATTTAATTATAAAGCCCTAACATTCTGAAACATTTTCAAAAAGATTCTAAGAAATCAGTACTGGTTTTCTGCCACTTATCACTATGTTTTAAGCCACCAACCTATAATAAACAGGAGGAAAAGCTGCCAACAGATGACCTACATTTCCAGACGGAACATGTGGATTTATGCGTATAATCAATTGATTCCAGTAAGTGATCTATATTCTATGAACAGTGTATAAACTCCAATTCTGGGGGAGGTGCGCTAAAAGAATATAGTACATGTCCTTGCCTACTGCTTCTGGGCTGCATTGCTGAATGTGCCACAGATTTATTCCCTGACCTTGTGCGAGCGACACATGAGAAAATGTGTACAATTGATTTGTTTAATCAGTTAGCTACAAAGTATCAAGCTTCTATAGAAGGCATTTCATTTAAAAGGCAATACCACTAAAATTAGGGAATTCACTATGCACAGTTATCATTTAATTTACATTTAAAACCAAAAGGGCTGCATATATTTTAGGCATACACACACATGGCATCTCCTCTGCAAATAATTTATTAAATACTGCAGTAGTTCTTAGGCAACTGCATTTACTTATTTTATTTATTTTTAATGTAGGGGTTGTCAGATTATGCTGTACAAAGCACCGCTGACAACTAAAGGTAGCAATACAAAGCATGATAAATTGGCTGCTGATTATGACTTTCTTGAGTGACCTAGCAGCCCATTGGTTTGCATGGGACCAAAACAGTCTTCTATCACAATGGGTATATGCTCAGGCTCCTGAAGATATTAGTCATATTAAGTAGAAAATCTATACAATCTGCCCAAAAAAATGGATGCTTAAATGTACAGAAAACTTGAGAGTTTAAAAGTGAGGTTTAAGCATGATTCCTGCTATTGGCACTGTCACCTATATGTATATTTGCCAGCCTCATGAGTGGCAGCCCTTACAATTACACAGAAGAAGGAGCTGAGAGTAAAAAACCCAAAAAGTTCAATGTTGCTGACAGCTGAGTGCTTGCTCATGAGAAACACTGCAGTGATTCACTGCTCACTTGATTGTTTCTTTACTTGACATTTCAAAGGTTAAAGTCGTCCCTGTAGTATCACGCATAGAAGTAATGCCAGTTGTGTACACCTATTTGCTCTGTAAATATAATTGTTCCTGTTGATATTTTTGGCAGCACTTCATATGTGTGTGTGTTCTCTCACTGCCTCCTTCTGGATATAATTTCCCAAAGATGAGAAGCAATGCATAATTGCAAAGTATAAGTTTTGTTTTCTTGTGTGTTTCAATTTCATTGTGAAATCCTGGATGTGGTGGGTAAGAAAAAGCAGGGGAATTGATAGTGGCTTATAGGAAGAAGGTATGTGGGTGAGAATGGTGTGAATGGTGGGGAGGGAGAATAGAATGATATGTAGAATAGAGGAAAAAGATAGAGAACAGTAAATAGGGAGGGGGACCTGAGGGCATAATGTCTGCATGGCATGGCATATAGGTGGACAGGTTAAGGAATGACACTTTGAATACGTAAAAAGGATTGACACAAGGACACAAAGAAAAAAAAACAGATGGTAAAAAGTAAGGCAATATACAGCAAACTGAGAGAAAAATTGAGAGGAAATCATGGAATGAGTAGAAATAAAGGGGTTGAAAGGTAAGATAGAATGCATATTAATGCTCAGGAGGTAAATTTCCAGGTTTCTCACACATCTCCACAATAATTCTGCAGATTTAAAAACCTGAGATTAGTACCTCATATACTAGTATATTCTTTCTATTCTATTTGCAAAGAAAAAAATAGGACTTGCAAATTCCTTACTATTGACAGACAATGCATATGCTCCCCATAGTAACACTGCTATTGCATGATGCATAAAGGGTATTCTGGAAGATGTTTAATCCACCGCATCACATGTACGTCTATATGTTGGACGATACTTTACCAAATCTGTCAATTTAGTCAGGCAATCATTTTTCAGGATAGGGAGGCATTTTTTTTAAACCCTTTTTAAACTGCATTAAAATTCATACTCATATTGAACTACTCTCTGGTTTCTAAATTACATAAAATCTAGCATCACAAAATGTGGATCATAAAGTATTGATAGATGTTAAAGATTAGGTGAAACTGATTTTCTCAAACTGCTCATTAGTGAAACATAATGAAACAAACATTAGCAAAGAAACATAATGAGTAATGAAACAAGGACCAAAACTGAGCATTGAGTTCAGAGGCAGCTTTAGTTACAACACACTTGGACTGATCTGGACTATTTTGATGTTGCCTCCTGACCTTTTGAGCCCTATGTGAGGATCAAAAGGTGCCAGGTTCATGAAGGCAAATGACAGCAAACATCATCTGCAATACTAATATAGTGCCAATGCCCTGTTGCTTAGCAGCTTACCAAAGCAAACCTCAGCCACTTTCTATTCATTCCTATGGGGGTTTTCAATTGTGTTTATTAAATGGCGATCTCTAACTTTCACACATTGATAAATAAACTTCTAAAATCCCATAGGAATGAGTAAAAAGATGGGAAAGTTTTTCTGTAGTAAAATCTTATCTCACATTTTGATAAATCTGCCCTTTAATGTTTATTGTTCTTGTTACCACATGGTAGAAAAATACTTGTACTTTTCACTCCTTGTCCCCAATAAATTGCCTAGGGGATTACTAATTTTTTAAAGCTGGAGGTGGCAAACCTAGTGTACTGCCCTATGATAGGTGCAAGGCCCAGTTGTGTTCCGTTGACCTAAAGCACTGCATGAGGTTATAGGAATATTCCTGAGTAAACACCACATTGATATTTATGCTATGATTAAATACACTTGATGGTTACTATGCAATTTAGTTATCTGGGCCAATTTAGGGTTAAACAACTTATATTTGCCCCTTCGGTTTCCAGAATCAAATGTTGCATTATCTTAGACAACAAGGCCTCGATTCAGTTCTGCAGTGCAGAAGACAAAAATGCCTTGGTTTTCATCCCTCCGTATATCCTTACTAAGTATGCCCATTTTTATGCACACTAAATTAGTTCTGTGCAGTTTTTATGTTACTTAACATATGCCGTTTTCATAAATTTACACATATTACAACCAGTGCAGTCTGGATTTGTCTTCCTTTGCTTATCTTTATTATCTAAACAACTCACTCAAGGAATATAAGCCATCTTTTAGACCAACTACTGTCTCACAGCATTTAAATTAGAGAGAATATAATTGGAGAACACAATATGCTCTATCCTCATACTTCCCTTTCTCTATAAAGGAAAATGAAAGGAACTTAAATTCTATGTAGTTGTATTACCAGTTGTCCATATAAAATGGTTAGGTCCATGCAGTAAATACATTTCCCAATACGGACCCAAAAAAACTTTGCTACTCAAGTGACCTCATTGCACCCAAGTAGGGTTTTGGGATTTAGCCTCAGATGAATTACATGCAGACTACCTTTACCCATGTCTTGGTGACAGTTCTTTTTATATACAGCAGAGATCCCCAACCTGTTGGGTTGGGGTTGGGGTTGGGGTTGTTTTCTCTGGAAAAGAGGCGCTTGCGAGGGGACATGATTACTCTGTACAAGTACATTAGAGGGGATTATAGGCAGTTGGGGGATGTTCTTTTTTCCCATAAAAACAATCAACGCACCAGAGGTCACCCCTTTAGATTAGAGGAAAGGAGCTTCCAGTTGAAGCAGCGTAGGTGGTTTTTCACGGTGAGGGCAGTGAGGTTATGGAATGCCCTTCCTAGAGATGTGGTAATGGCAGATTCTGTTAATGCCTTTAAGAGGGGCCTGGATGAGTTCTTGATCAATCAGAATATCCAAGGCTATTGTGATACTAATATCTACAGTTAGTACTAGTGGTTGTATTTATAGTTTATGTATGTGAGTGTATAGATTGGTAGGTGTGGGTTGTGTGTGCTGGGTTTACTTGGATGGGTTGAACTTGATGGACACTGGTCTTTTTTCAACCCTATGTAACTATGTAACTATGTAACTATGTAACCTTTATTACTTGTGAGCCACACTCTCATGTAAAAAGTGTTGGGGAGTCACACAAGCATGCAGAAAGTTATTTGTGGATGTTAAGTAAGGGCCATGATTTGGTAGCCCAATGTGGACTGCTGGCCTGCAGGAGGCTCTGCTTGGAGTAAAACTGTCTCTGTGTTTTCAAAACTTGTCTCCAAGTCAGAGATTTAAAAATGGACAACTTGTTTAAAGCCCCTGGGAGCAAAATCAAAGAGGGAGGGGAGAAACATGTTGCTCACAAGCCACTGGTTGGGGATCACTGATGTAAAGGAAGCAATTGCACACATCTACCAACAAAGTGAGTAGATATTTAGGAGCAGAATCTAAGACAAGACAGATGACTATAAGGGCTCAAGCCGGGCAGAACTGAAGCTCCCAGCACCACAAACCAGTCAGTGCATGATTGGCAAATTTGGGAAACCTAGGGATGCCCACCCCTGTCTTAAAATGTGCCAGCAATGCACATTATACATATTATATATATGCAGTATATTGTAACATTCTGTTATCTTTAAATCGCTCTTCTAACCCTTTTGTGCAGGGTAATGCGGTCATAATCTATAATCAGATTCATTTATTCATATGGCATAGCCTACAAAACCACACAAGAATGTAAAGGATCCTGACATCCAGCAAGAAAAGATGAGGTAATTAAAATGATTTCAAAGTTTCGATTTACAGTGTTTGTGCTCACTTCCCGGGCAACATTCAGAATGTATTAAAGAAGACTTGCAAGCCTGTTTGTGTTTTGATCAATCGCTGTGACTGAAGCCAATACAAACATCATTCCCATGACTTCATATTTGAATGTTTCTATCTGGAAAAGCAGAGTCAACTTGTAGCAGTTTTCCTTTGTTTCAAACAAGCATGCAGGTGCCTACCTGCCATCTATTAGGCAAACCTACCCCTGATTTTTATATTACTGAATATGACAAGGCATGAGAATACTGCCCATTAAGGGTGAAAGACAGCTAAATACCTAACCCTACTCTAACTGTAGCATTGGACTAAGGCAAGGACAAATTTCAACAGGCCTAGAAAAAACTGGAAACATAAACAAACATATGGAATAAGGCGTTAATATAACTTTACACAGAAAAACATGTTGTATAGTCAACAAATGAGAATGAGAAGGGGAATACATAACTATACATACCATAACAAATGTTCGTTAAATGAGCAGTATACCTCTTAGTATATCCCTTTGTTCAATTGGGGTTCAAAGAACAGGGCTTATGCGGAACATACTTTTTGCCTATTATTTTAATCACAAACAATCAATGCTTTTAGTTATTTCTTGAGCTAAACAGGACAAACAGGGAAATCAAAGTTACTCCATGTTTTGTTTTCAAGGTGAATAATTAGATTATCCAGTATACAGCCCCTTCCCTTCACACCTTTCTTAAGACTGTTTTGTTGGCAGGAGTCTAATAATCTAATAATCCAATTTGCAGCCACTTTACCGCCTGCAGCATCGTGGGAAAACAGAGTCTCATGCATGATTCATTTAAACCTTTATCACTTATATAAACTTACATTTAAAGAAAGAAAAAGGGCATCTATTTGGCCCTCGATTATGCAATAATAACTAAACAACAATTTAGCAGTGTTGCACCCAAGAACATTTGTTGGTTACAGATGATTACAATTTAAAAAAAATACATACCATACCAAATAAATAAAGGTACATCCTAGTGCCACATGGACCATATGCTCCACCCTCCTAGTGCTCTGTAAAGAGGGCAGAGCATGGGGGCCATGTGGCACTAGAATGCATCATGGTCATTTTGTATGGTATGTATTTTTTTCTTTTTAAATCATCTCAAACCAATAAATGTTTTTGGGTGCAACACTGCTAAATTGTTGTTTAGTTAATTAAACTTCACAACCAGAAGACCCTTTACTCTTAGAGAGGAAACAATAAAATACCAAAGAATGCACAGTTTTTAATATCATTATTCAAAAACTTAATTTCCATTGCCAGGGACCTTTCAACACCACTGTGAAAACACCCCCTCTCCTTTAGCTTCTCCACTTAAGCTCAACCTGTATCCAAGCACCCAAGCTGCACGTGTAATAAGTAAAGCTGGCCAAACACATGCAGTTTTTAGCTGCCGATTCAGCCCTTTCAAACTGAGTTGGCTGCTTATCTGGCCATGGATGTGCCCAACCTGATGGCCCCTCTGATAGATATCTAGACAAACATTGATGCGATATAAATCAGGGCAGGTTTAAAATCCCATCAGACTGCACTGGTATTTTCCTTTGTTATGATTGGATTGTTGTCCTGGGGGCCACACAATCAAATTAAAACGATACCTACCAGCACAAGGTGTCCATATTGGGGAAAGATCCATTCATTTGTAAACCTTGATTTTCAAGTGTATGGCTAACTTAACACAAGAGGCTCAAGCACTGAAATATAGGCAGGACTTGCGTTGCTCCTCCACAATATGTTCATCCTTTCTTACTACCCCCTGTCCAAATATCCATTAGGATTCCCCCTCCCACAGCTGCTTGAAAATTCTATACACAGGATTGTCCTACCTCATCACAAGGCCTCATACAGCAATATGCAGCTTAGGACTGCAGGACAAATACTTAATAATATATTTATGTGCTCACGACAAACAATATTTAAAAATAGAATTTGTATTCTGTCTATAGGTCAAGCATGCAGTAAAACAAACAGAAGAGTGAATGCTTTGCTGAATCATAGGAAAATTACATTGCTGCAAGGACGGTAGATATCCGAAGAAACTAGTCATCTCAGCTAGATAGACCACATTGTCTTTGAATAAACTGCCCCCATAGATTTCTGACCTGAAAATAATAAGGCAGAATAATGGGGATAGTGTCCCTATGACAGCAATGTGCAATATGGATTTGCTTTGCTGAGAATAATAGTTTGCATAGTATGATTAATGCTAATGGAGATATATCTTACAAAGCACATTAACTGGTGATGCCAAATATTACATTGATCATATTCAAGAACACATTATTTTGTTGTTTGAAAAAGCAAAATCCAATTAAAACTATTAACATGGTTGCCTTAAAGCAGACAGCAATTCTGTCTCATTCTAGAACAGCAATTGGATTTCGGTGGACCATCATTCTGCCTCGGCTTGAAAATATATGTGTACTTTCTACTTCCCCATCCCATATGTCTAATTTTATCCATCTTCCATTTGGTACCTATGTGGCTGAGTCTCTAACCTCCTCATGTCTTTATTCTGCTTTGCCAATGTGAAATTATGTCCTTGTTTCCACTTTTACTCCTAATGTATGTCATTTTTTTGTCTCTTGCCATGTGACCATCCTGCCATTTTTTACTCTTTCTGTGTGGTATACTGTCATTCTTTTAATAGGAACTCATGAGGTATTCTGTCTTTCTGTATCTCAATCCATGCACCATTCTGCCCCTCTTCTTTCCTCTTTCATTTAGCATGCTATATGCATTCTGTACTTAATTAACTCTTTTAAAATGTGGCATTTTTTTCTCTAACCACCTGGCATTCTCCACATGTAGCATGTAGCATATTTAAGAATCCCTGATCTAGGTGGATAATGCACAATAGAAATAACATATAAAACAATGATCATATTTATACCTGCAGCTCATAGACAGAAGTTGCAATTGTTTTAAAATGTTGTATTCAGGCTTTGATTTAGTACCTGTGTGCTGGTTCTTAATTATAAGTAGTTATTATTGTGGTTATAATACAGGACAGTTCTGTATATTTTTTTATGGTGCATGATTAATAATAAAATTGTGTGGCTTCTAATGTTATTTTTTCCACTGTGCGGTATTAACTTTTGGAGGGAAAGATTCCTTCTTCCTCTTCTTTTTTGCTTCGTTTTTAAAATAGTTAACCCCTAGGGTAAACATTCTGACTATTTAGAATTACAAGATGGGGATTTTTTTATGAATATTTTTAGCGTAACATATTTGTCAATGGTTACAAATACTTTAACTTGAGGTATAGTAGAAATAGCTTAACACTGCAATACGTTTTCATGTATGAAGTGATAATTAAATTTACATTTGAGCTCTAAAGAAGAGGTTCTACCACTGCATTTAATCTAGATGGTAAAACATCCCTGGTATAGCATACCTCCTTAGGGGTGCATTTTAATCAGGTGTCAAATCATGTTGATCTGATCATTTTGCCCCTGATTGTAATGTGTTAGTAACAAAGGAACAAGCAAAGGTAAAGCCTTTAATGCTCTCCTCAGTAAGTACTCCTCTTAGCTAATATTTCAGGTGGCCTTGAATGATGATATTGTTTGGATATTTCTGTTTTTGGTTACACTGCTAGCAGTTGAGTTGACAAGAGACAATATGAGGCATATTATATATCCAACATAACCTCACTAGCAGAAATATTAAAGTAAGTACAGTATTATAAACACTAGCACAAATATGGAATACAGAACTACAAAACAATTTTTAGGCCTGAGCTGGAATCTATAAGGATTATTTCAAATAAAAATACAGTGTCACGTGATGCTTTTGCAGGCAGAGTTCTCTGTTGCTGAAAATGAAATCTCCTTACCGCTAATCTCAATGGATGACCTCCATTTAACTTCCTCTTAGTACTGACCACATGTAAAATATTAGTCTGTTATAGCCACAAATACTACTAACACAAGCCATCTGAAAACTGATGGGGAAAAAAAACTTTAAACAGCACTGTGTGTTGAAGGAAAAGGAAAAAGTTGTATTTGTCTATAAGCAACACCCGCAGATAGCTCAACATAATACGTTAGAGACCAAGCAATAGAGCACTCTTACTACATTAATGTTTGCTCTCACAAGTAGAGTTTTGTATCTGTTACAACATAAATAAAACTTCGAACTGCAAGAGTGCCACAATTACAGTCACAAAGAACTTACATTTGATTGGTCTTACATGAAAGTAAATGTCTGATTGGTTGTGCATGTTACCGATATTTGTTTATATACAGGGGGCTTTTCAAGTGTTTCTTCACCATTATCTCTACTTCTCCATCTTTTATTAAATTAGTCTGTGTTTCTTTAACCATAACACTTAATTTGTGTGCCAAATAATTACTTTTAACCTGTTTAAAAGCAAACATCTTGGTTGCTATAGGTTGCTACACCTAGTGCATACTTGCTCAGTTACAAACAGTATAAACCAAAGTACTGGAGTACCAAGGGATGCAACATTTTACAGCACAAACAGGGACCACTTGTGCTTATAGCTTTGTGCAGAAGGTGACATGGTGTTTAAATTCCAACTTAACTACCAGGATCTCTCACATCTGTTTCTTTGTGCTCCCCAGCTCGCATGTACTGAATGATGCACAAGCTAGTGAACATTCCAGGGGACACCCAGGTGCCACCCACCCTTCTGTATGCAGCACTGTCATATGTAGCACTGCATACAGAGTGGGGTACAAATTCTTGGTATATTTATCATGCTGAGTAAAAAGTGGAGTAAAACATTACCAGTGATGTTGCTCATACCATCAAATCAGATGTTTTGCTTTGGTTTTCTGGCCGTTGAAATCTAATTGCTGATTGGTTGCCCTGGGCAATATCAACAGCAATGCTTCACTCTATTTTTTACACAGCATGATAAATATATATATACTATATATATAGTGTGCAATGAGTTACATCTCAGGGAGCTTTGTGATGTCCTTGTAACTTTTATAATATTATCCTCGGTTAGGGGCCTAGTACAGACTAAAAATGTCTGCAATGTCAGAGGTTGAAATCTGTGATTTGATAGTCAATGCTTAACATATTTATAATTACAAAGACAGTAATTGCAGAGTTTCTTAACTTTCATAATGATTTTTTTTTGTTTTTGTTTTTTTCAAAGCCTCATCGCACAATGTCTATTAGATGGTTCAATATGGCAATTTATCAACGTAAACAAGATCATAAATTCCAATTAAAAAGATTTTTTTTTTCAATTTCTGCAGTGTTACATCTGCATGTCATTGGGTTTGTCCTATTGTTAAACTAATAAGGATGGAAGATTTATAAACAAACAGTAATAAAAATAATAACATCTGGAATATTGGGGATTTGCAGGACGAAATGAATAGCCATGGAACGAAATCCAAAATTTACTTGCACTGATTGAGCATAACTTGTTTTGTATGGGTTTCAATAAAGGCACAGGATTTCAAGCACCCTTGGTACATACAAGCTGTAGTATGTTCCAGACTCCTTCTGATGTGCTATTAAGTACACATTACATGTTTCATTTATATGGGTAACAGGGCTACATTTTCTTGCATGCCTTCCAGAGGCAGATTACACCAATGCTGATTTATAGTATCGACAGGCATGTTAAAACTGATGTTTAGTGCCATACAGCTTAGGATCAATATTATTGCTTTACACTAGCTGAGCTTTGGAATGTGGAAAAATCATCTACAGCTTAATACTTGTCCACTTAGGCCAAACAGAAAGCTTTTTTGCCCAGGTTTTTTTTTTAACAGTAAGTACCACTAGTTATATTTTCATTCGCTTTTCTATAAATAACAAATATGCCTATGACTCAGGCATATCAGGCAGAAAATAAACATAATTTATTATAGCTCATGTTCTGGAAGTTCTCTCTTAGATGTTCTTTAGGTTTTATATTGTGGCTATTAAGTCTTGTCACTGAATGTCTGATCTGGAACCTTCATCTAGTCTTTTCGGATTTTGGTCAATCACTTTTACACAATATCATAATCTGGCCCGGCAGTGACCAATTATTATATAACTGACCATTCAGATGACAAAGTTTGTGCAAGGGCCAAGTAATTAATTAATTAGAACGCCATACTATAGGATCACAAGTAATTTGGCCACATACATAGATGGATGCATTGTTCTATGTGCTTGCCCCAGCCATCCAATCAGATCTAAGGACAAATGCTGCACTATTTGCATTTGCAATACTAATGTTTTTCCAGTGTTTTTCATTTTACATCCGTTCCAGTTCAGAATGCTGAAAACACTTTTTGGATTTTAGAGAAACATGTTCTCTGAAACTGAAAGGCGCTAGGAATCTCCACTTCTTATTACCACCACTCTCCTTAACCCTGCCCTTAACCCTGCCCAATTTAGTATCGTCAGCAAAAATAGAAGGGTTAAGGGCAGGGTTAAGGAGAGTGGTGGTGTTAAGTGGTGGGGATGGTGAAGGTGCATTTTGACTGCCACTGGCCACTCTATGGAGGTCTAGTTATTTACATAGTTACATAGGGGTGAAAAAAGACCAGAGTTCATCAAGTTCAATCCTTCCAAGTGAACCCGGCACACACAAAGCCATTCTGACCTATCTATACACTCACATACATAAACCCTGTATACCAACATTAATACTAACTGTAGAATTTAGCATCACAATAGCCTTAAATATTATGCTTGTTTAAGAACTCATCCAGGCCCCTTTTAAAGGCATTAACAGAATCTGCCATTATCACATGATTAGGAAGGGCATTCCCCAACCTCACTGCCCTCACCATGAAAAACCACCTACACTGTTTTAAATGGAAGCTCCGTTCCTCAAATCTAAAGGGGTGGCCTCTGGTGGGCTGGTCATTTTTTATGGGAAAAAAGAACACCCTTATCTGCCTATATAACGCGTGTTTATATTTGTACTACCAAAATGCATAACTTTGCACTTTTCAACATTGAACCTCATTTTCCTTATTGCTGCCCAGTTTTCCAATTTTATCAAATTTGCTCTGCAAAGTGGCAGCGTCCTGCATGGAACTTATAGTTTTGCACAATTTAGTATCATCAGCAAAAATAGAAACAGTAATTTCTATGCCCTCCTCCATTTCATTAATAAAAAAGTTAAAAAGCAAAGGACCAAGGACTGACCCCTGCAGTACTCCACTAACAACCCAATTAGAAAATGTTCCATTTACCACCACTCTTTGTAATACAAATATTATGTTCTAGGCCAAAATTTCTCAATTTTATCATTAACTTTCTGTGCGGTACTGTATCAAATGCTTTAGCAAAGTCCAAGTAGATGACATCCACTGCCATTCCAGCATGAAGGTTGCTGCTCACCTCCTCATAAAAGGCAATTAAATTAGTCTGGCAAGATCTGTTACGCATAAAACCATGCTGGCACAAACTTATAGTCTAGTGATTTATTTTGGAGCTAAACAACTAACTGATGCGATTGTGTTTTTGAGATAAATTTCAAAACCACAAGTAACTTTGTACATAGATATTTATGTGATGACATCAACAAAACCAAACATCTAATTGTTGCTATGATTTACTGAACTGAGGAAAACTGACACCTTTTTTTCTTCCCATTACATTACATGACTCATTTTGTGAGTATTTGTGTATGCATTTTGTATTGTTTTGCTTTTTTCTAAAGCTTCACTCCTGCTCCTGGTTTGCTACTAGTAGCCCCAGTCTGTTTCCTATGTTGCTTTTGACCCCAGTAGTGACCTTGATTATGCTTGTCCCTATCCCTGTCTGACTTGTATGTGACCCTGACTTTTATCTTGGTACCCTCTTGCCCAGATTGTTTCTGACCCAGGCTGTGTGACTACATTTGCCTGTTCCATCAGACCCCCCTCATGCCTACATCTGTTGGCATTTCCTGTTGTTGTAGGAGTTCTGCTGGCACCAGAGTAGAGGGAGAAAAGGATGCCTAATCCTGGTTCCTAATACTCGCCCAGAACTGTCTCAAATAACACCTTGCAGCTGCCAGGAAGGGGTGTGCTTTTATGTGAGCCAAATAATTTAAGTATGAAGCTTTACTTGATGAACAGCTGAGCAACACAGATAGACTCTACGTCGGTAGTTTTTGAAGCAAACATACTGTGGTGGTAATGTAGGAACATGGACAATTATGTCAAGCAACCAATCATATTTTCGTTTACAGTATTATTATTATTATTATTATTATTTTCAGTTTTATTATTATATATATAACAGCTTTTTTCTCAAAGGAAACATCCTGTACCAAACTTTGATTATAATATACAGTATAAATAATAAATAATAGTGCCCAAATAATGTCACCCACCCAATGCTTCCCACCACATACGAACAAAATACTATGTGGGCCTCCATTCATTAAAAGTCATTAGCATCAAAGCCTGAGCCTGCTTAGTGGCCCTCATGAATAAGAAAATGAAGATTTGTGTTGTTTTATGAAAAAATGACCATAAACTATACTAGCAATTTGTGTTTAGGGCAGTTTGGTGATTTTTAGAATTATCTCTTTATTCAATGATAAAATATGGACCTAAAATTCACCTTTATTATTTTATTTTAAAGGAAAAGTAACACAATTTTTTTTTAAGTAAAAAATCTATTCTACCCTGCCCCAATAATTGCCCTATCCTGAAAACCATTTATTATTTTGAATGCTGTAGTACAAAATACCTGTTAAAAGTTGGCTTCCAGTCATTTGAAGAAAGGTGATATGGTGATGCAGGTGAAGTATCAGGGAAGTGTCCACTATGCGGCGATCGATTGATCAAGCCTAGCCTGACTCCTTAAAATTTTTTTGTGTTACTTTTCCTTTAAAGGGGAATTGCGCCCAAACACAACTTAAGATTTTTGAAAAGAAAACATAATTTCAAGCAACTTTGCAATATACATCAGTCAAAAAATATGCTGCCTTTTCATGATTTCTAATGTAATAATATGGTTTGGAACAGTAGTCAACTGTCCTCAGCCTGCCTTTAGCCTGCATCCTCCCAATCCCACAATTCCCTGCACACGTGATGTCAATAAGGAAAGGAACAACACAGTGCAATGCATTGTGGGTTATGTAGTTCCTGCATGCTGTGTGAAAGCTGTGGACAAGTTGTTACAATTTGTAACAGTGTTTTATTAAATTGTATTTATTCATACTTTTTGAAGGAACCCACAGTGATAGGTATATTAGGGGTTTCTGTGTTGTGTAGGGCTCTTTAACAAATTTTGGTTTGGAAGAAAAAGTTCCCTTTAAAAAAAAATGTGTGAGTTCAGCACCATATTTTTATCGTCAGCAAAAAAAGTTTCTCCTTGTCTAGAAATATCCAGCTGGTAAGACAATAGCTGAATGCCACCCTATAAAAAGTTTTTATTACCCTTGAACCCCAAACACGTTCTCTTTGCATGGTGTTTGCCATGAGATCTAATGACAATATTTGATTCAAAGGGCACCAAATTCAGTACCTATTCACAGCACTGTCCAACATAGCACCATAACATTATTCATAAAGTGCAGCTGATATTCACATAATGCACCATTAAAAAAAAAAAAAAAAACATATTCTAAAAAAAGGGGCCCCGACCATCATGATTGCATATGCAGAGAGTAGCTGGAGCTTGTTTGACTGCAGTTAAGGTTTTTAGGAAAACAGTTCAATGTTCAAACTTATGGAGGCAAAAAGTTTTGAGTGACTTGTATGTTTTGGCCAACAACATATTTATCCGTGCAGTCCTAATTACAGCACCTTCCTGAAGTGGGGGGCCTGCAGACACATTTTATACCTGGTTTAAGGTTTTTGTTGAATCCCCTTAACTTGCATTTTACCCATCCACACAGCTGCGTAGTTGGGTAAAACAAACTTTGAGATTTGGTTAATGTAACTGGGAGAAGGTGCCACACTGCAGAAAATGGCTTGGCTTTGGCAAGCAATATGAATGTTCTTACACAAAGATATATATATATTGAAAAAAAGACCAGCAACACCGGATCTATTGCAAACAATCAAGGCCTTGAGAAAGGTCCCGACGGGGACCGAAATGTAACGTTGGCTGTTCATGTATTTTTCAATATATAATTGATTGTTTGCAATAGATCCGGTGTTGCTGGTCTTTTTTTCAATATTTAAACTCTTTTACCGTGCACCTGGGACAAGGATTGAAGTGGTGTGCCACCCTTGGTTCGATATATATATATATATATACTTACCCCTAACCTTAACAAAACAAAAATGAAGTTCCAAAATGTTTTTAGAAGAGAAAGACGGAAGAGCAAACATATCTAGCCTACTAAACTCTAACCCTCGAGTTTTTGAACAAATAGATGAGCAAACTGGCCTGTTTCACTTTGCTCAAAAATTTGCAAATTGCATTGGAGTCAATGTTTTTTTTCACTGCGTTAATTAAACATGATAAAAGAAGAATCAATTCAGCGACATTTAGGAAGGCCATAGGGTTCCAGGCCCCGGTATAATAGTGCATTCACTTTATCAAGTAAAGGTGTAATGAAAACCTAATAGAGTAGTCAGAACTTTAATAGAAACTGGCATGTCTAGCACTTTCCCAGTTACTTGCTGCCCTCCTAACTTCTCTCTTCCAAGGCATACATAGTAAAGTCCTTTATTCCTTCCTGGCTCACAAATACACTGTTACTGCCAAATACATTGCCGTTTGCACATTCTGTTTAAATGGAAAGAGTAATGGTTACTGTTTATTTACTATCCATATATTCTTGAAGATCAACGATCTGAGCTGGGGCAGATCAAGTGGCCTAAATCACTCCCAAATTTTTCATTATTAAATGTTTGCAAGTATGATATTGCTGTGCTGAGCAAGGAAAATATGTTACAGATTGGCAAGAGTTTTTTTTTTCAGCATCATTTTCAATATTCTCTACTCACCTTAACCACAATTAGTTGTCCCACGGGGGAATCTGATAATGGGATTAATTTACATGAACTAAAAACACATCAAATTAGATTGACCTACATTCTAGGAGTACAACTAGGCTTACGCGGCTTTTTGTTAACGTTTAGACAATATGATAAAAACAGCAAATTCTGCGTTTTAGCAAATAACACGTAGCCTATTTCTCTATCATTGTTAAATGAGACAAGAAGATGAAAACTGTCCTTGCAGGATTCAGTTTCAGCGATTACAAAAACATGTACAAAATGTATGGAGTTAAGCTGGCCATACACATAATGATTTTTCTTTAATTAACAAAAAATCCGTGATCTGACAAAACTGCTTAATTATCGTAAGGCTGGTGTGCTCCAAATGAACATACATCTGGTGATCTTTCTTCCATGTCAGAAGTTGATCGGGCAGGTTTAAAAAATTTTTATCTGTTGATGGGATGGGATTTCAATTGCTTAACAATTGCGCTAAATTACAGCAGTAAATATATACCTGTATTTATTTACTGCTGTAATTTAGAGCAATTGTTAAGCAATTGAAATCCCATCCCATCAACGGATAAAAAATATATATATATATTACAAATTATATTAATATATATATAGTTTGCAGGACCAAGTACAGCATACATTGTCTTCTAAATTGCAATAAAACCAAATGTTTTGCAATGTGCCGAATGAAGGATACACAAAAGAACATATCTTGAAAACACTGGAAAGGAAAACATATATGGCACATCCTCTTCCGATTTGGGCTTCAACTAGAATGATAATTTTCATTGATGAACAAATCAGATTTTAAACAATCATTTCACTATAAGCTTGATAGTACGATAATGAAAAAATCTTTTAAAAATCTACATGTGTATAGCAACCTTTGGTTAAAAATGTTGTAAACAGGAAAAATAAGAAATTGTAAATCACATCAGAATGTAATAATGTTGTGCAACTGTAAACAGTTATTACACAATAAATATTAACTTTGCATAGAGTTTTATAGCTGTTTAAAAGTTGCATTTTTCCCACAAATAATGTAAGAAATTTCATCACATTCACTGCAAACTGGTGCAAAATATAAAAACGCCCAAGCAAATAATTGTTGACATTGCACATATTTTTTCTGTTAG
This sequence comes from Xenopus tropicalis, assembly GCF_000004195.4. Taxonomy (NCBI): domain Eukaryota; kingdom Metazoa; phylum Chordata; class Amphibia; order Anura; family Pipidae; genus Xenopus; species Xenopus tropicalis. The sequence continues at coordinate 57,829,845 of NC_030684.2, forward strand.
CGTATTACATTCCCCCATACAAATTGCACTAGTCAGTTCAGTATATTATCAAAGGCATGTGGAGGAGATTTGGAAGGGTCAGGTTCCCTGAGGTTACAGGGGTGTGAGTGAGGGTAAAGGGTCATGTGATGTAATGATTTTTAAACTAAGCAGAGTAATGGGAATCCTTTCCTTCTTTCTCTGATTCTTTTCATTCTAATTTGCAGGAGATTTAGCTATTTATTTTAAATCAAATAGATTTGCAGCTTGAACTTAAGTGATTTATTACAGCAGTGTATAAAGCATTTTTCCCACAAAAGGATACATAACATCTGACATGCAAAACAAATGATACAGTAGCTATAAAGGTGGTCTTGCTTATGAGGGCTTGCAATCTAAAGAGGCAAGTCACACTGCCCTTTCATACAAACAAGCAGTGTAATAGATTTTTTGAATGCTTTCCGGCAGGGGGCTCAAACTCAATTTACCTGGGGGCCGCAGGAGGCAAAGTCAGGATGAGGCTGGGCCGCATAAGGGATTTCACAAAAAATTGGCTTTCAAAGGATAATGCAAGGCACGGCGGGCGGGAGCTGCTGATTGCGGAAATGATGTTATGCCATCATAACAGTTATTATGGGAAGACGTTCTGTGTGCACAATTAGCTCCTTAGCAGCTAATTGTGCACACAGAACGTCTTCCCATAATAACTGTTATGATGGCATAACGTCATTTCCGCAATCAGCAGCTCCTGCCCGCCGTGCCTTGCATTATCCCTTGAATCGCAATAAAAATCGCGATCCATTCATTGCTTTTGAGAAGGCGTTGGTGCGGGCCACAAAATACTGTACCGAGGGCCGCAAATGGCCCGCGGGCCGCGAGTTTGAGACCCCTGCTTTCCGGTAAAGCGCAATAGATGACTCCCACCAAAAATGGCGTAAAAATGCTATAGTTAATTTACTAAACTGTCATTTAAGTATGCTATAAAATGGACTATTCTTAGCAACTTTTTAATTGGTCTTTTTTGGTCAATTGGTCACTTGTTATTGTTTTTGAATTATTTGCCTTTCTCTTCTGACTCTTTCCAGCTTTCAAATGGGGGTCACTGATCCTGGATGATAATATACTATTGCTCTGTGAGACTGCAATGTTATTGATATTGTTACTTTTTATTACTTCTCTTTCTATATAGGCCCTACTTTATTCATATTCTTGTCTTTTTTTCAAACCACTGCCTGGTTGCTAAGTTAAATTTGACCCTAACAACCAGATACCTCCTGATATTCCAAACTGGAGAGCTACTAAATATTAAGGGCATTTATGCATCCTTGCAACATAAGCTGTTTGGCAAGGTCCACTAAAGACTAACACCAGAATTATTGCATTGTCAAAACGAAATTGTTGCAAATGTCTATAGCCTATTGAAGAGAGGCATTATGTGAAAACTGCCAGAAACTGAATAGAAGAAGGGATGCAATGTCAGGTTTTTTTAACATGAACACTTAAAACTGTATTATTATTGGATGTATGGATATTTGATAATAATTAATATAATGCAAAAATAATTAATTACTGATTTAAATTAATTGGCCACAATAACATTTAATAAAACATTCATACATTTCTTATAATTACTATTTAATATAAACTATTATTGCATTTATGTGCAGTGGTACCAAAGAAATGTGCAAGATGTATAATAGATTATGCAGATGGCTTAAATGAGTGACAAAAAAACTTGCAACTCGAAAAAAAGGGAGTTATCACAAGACAAGTTTATCATAGGTCGCATTTAGTAGGAACATAGGAGCGGCATTAAATTTGGCTCAAGAAAATGTGCTGCATTAATGTGCCATGAGTTATAGCCAGAACTTTAGTAAATGGATTCCATAGTGTCAGAATGTGCCACCTGTTGCCAACGTTTAAGTCCCTCCTCCCCTGCCAAGGATTTCAAATGATGCAGAAAGAAAGGAACTGTTTTGCAACTGGACTTCAGCATATTAAAATGGTATTTACTCATACTTTTTGAACTAACAGATTACAGCGATAGGTATATTAGGGGTTTCTGTGTTGTGTGGGGCTCTTTAACAAATTTTGGTTTGGGGGTTTCATTTGTATTAGCGCTAAAATGTAGCTACAGAGAGATGTTGTTTTAAAGCTGGCCAGGCAACATCTGCAGCAGTAGCTGAATTTTACAACTGTGTCATGCACCAAACACGCACACTGATGGGTTTCCAAAGTGACCCCATTTGCTCTGCTGCAGCCTGGCATGCATTGTCAAATAGCAGGTCTGGGTTAGACCAGAACAGGAAAAATGTTTGTGGACACAAGTGTGCTGTCTTCTGTGCACACAAAGTATGGGATGAGCGCACACAGCAAATTGTGGTACACACAAAGAATTTTGTGTGTAAACACCAAATTTTGTATTTATTCTGACCTGAGCACACACTTTTTAAAAAATATTTTTTGCCGCACATAGCCAAGAAAGAACTAGAGGGAACATTGGTGGGCACCACTGCGCTGTACTATGTACAAGTAAATTCATGAAACTATATAGTTCTTATTCTTTTTCTGTTTGAAAGTGGTGTGTACATTTTAAGTAAGGGATACTGACCCTTTGATTCAGTACTGTACTCCTTTTAAAGCAATGCCAAGCATTTTAACAATTATGAAATGCAATGTTTCAGCAAATCGAGTCTGATTGCTCTTCTATGTACTGTAAACAGTGGTGAGAACTAGCAGGAAAAGGCTCTAAATAAATAACTTAAATAAATAACAGTGTTTATTTTGGGTTGTGATAGAAATACCAATGGCAAACATTGTAGCCATAATCAGTGGGATTTTTAAAGGCAAAGACACATACAAGCTTAATCTTACTTTTTCTAAAGAGAAGTTCATAGAGATCAAAATAATAGGACTTTTTTTGTTTAGAGAGATTACTATGCATTTCAGAAGTAGTTCAATCTGCATATATAGGCTAGTACCACACCAGACAGATAAATGCAGACCAAGAATTCACCTCTGCACTCCTAACTGCTTTCTGATTTGCCTGCTCCCTGAGCCTGAGCCATTTTATTGGCCTGGGTATACGGAGAGGATTTCAGCATGGAGATGCTTGACTATGTATGTTGGTGCCAAAATTTACTCCATGTGCCTGCACATCAAATTATGGAAAATGTCTTATCTGGAAAACCCCCAGGTCCCCAGGTCTATACCTGTAGTAGGACCACATGTAAGATAAGGGAGAAGAAGCATAAAATTGTTTAAGTACTTTGGACAATTTATAGTTAAATGGGACATTAGAAGTACAGATGATTAAATGTCTTATGCTGCTGACCGAATCCTCAGCAACTGCCTGAAGAGATCCTTGTTGATTTTTAGATTCTTATTTTTCTATTGTATAGAGGCATAGACATAAGAAAGCAAAAATATTTGTCAATATCATTCATTAATTCCAATAGTGCTTCCTTTTAAAAGTAGATATTCTAACATAACTATCATAACATAACTTTTAGCCTTTTGGCTGTTTTGGTGTGTGACAAAGGACTCCAGACTTGGGATCTGGTTTAATATTTGGTCAAACACCAGGTCAGACCACTCTGTGTATATAACAAGGGTCCTAGTATACAAACATTGTTCTTCTATTACTAGGGATATCCATACACTCCCAAGCGCCAGTGTACGTGTCCTTTAGGGCGCTCCCATCCTCCCTGGTGTTTTGGGGTGGGGTAAAAATGTGACATTTTAGAAACTACTGTTGTAAAGGCCTGGCTAAATACCAATGTATTCCTGCATAGTGACCTATAATTGTACCCTCAGAAAGATACACTAATTCTACTAAAATAACAGGACACAACTGAGAAGATCGGCTGACCACATAATATTTTCAGCATCATTTTGAATGTGTGGTTGGCAGGGAACCATTCATCTCCCAGTGATCAAACATTGTATAATGGCTGTGGCAATACTTAATCAATAGCTCTTGGGAGAAGTGTTGTCCCGTCTGTCATCACTGCTACTCGCTGTAAAACCTACTTGAAATTTGATATACAATATTGGAGACCACACGTCTGTTGAGCAGACCAGTTGCACCCACAGAATCACAGGACAGATTCCTTGTGAACAGCTTTCTAAAGCGAGCATGTCTAACTATGACACAGAGGAACCAAACAATCAAGGGCCACAAAGAATCCATGTAAGGCAACATACCCCATAAGCTAAAAATTGCATTATGTTTTATAGTTGGCCAATCATTTTTTATACGTTACTATAAAAGTTAAGATTTAAATTAAACTAGAAATGTAGAAAAGCTTAAAAGGTTGGGAGCTACATTAATATAAAAATCTGAAATTGACTAAAGGACACAGAATAGGGGAGGGAGACTTGGCCACATAAACCCACCAAGCACCAATCTGACATAATGGAGCTAAAGGAAAGGAATTCACAGAACAGAGTTTCAGCCTTTGTCCAACACAAGAGATGTTTGCATCATACAATAGTGTATGCCATTGCATAACATAATACAACTACAAATACTTAAAATGTTCACTTTTACTATGAATAATTCAGAATAATTCAGAATAATTAAGAAAAGGATTGTGTTTCATTCCACTAAATACTTCTGTAAGAAAATACACAATATTAGTGTAGTAAGCGATAAAACAAAAAACTTTTTAGAGGCCTTTGCCACATACATGGGTGCCCACAGGGTTCTAAGGAAGCTGATGTTTTGGGACAAGATGATAAACATGTCTGACATTCCCATTAAATTACATTATTTCACAGGCAGGTACTAGGATATATAGATATACAGTGAAGGAGAAACCACTGACCTTTTAAACAGACATTAAACAGTGTAGGTGGACTTTCTAGCTATCCATATTGTCCCTTTTAAATGAGGGTGTTAAATACTGGCTGGCAGCAGCTGCATATTAGGGCTGTGGATCGTACACCCTTCCTACTGTTACTGAACTACAACTTCCACTGACAAAAGCTTCTTCTTCAGAGAATGCTGAGAGTTGTAATTTGGCAGTATTTGGAGGGCCACAGGTTGCACAAACCACAAAAAATGTTCTCTTAAACACTGCACAAAAACTTGAAAAATCTATAGTATAAACTAAAGTTTCATGTTCCTCATATGTTTACAAATGTGCTGACTTCCATAGAATAGCCACTGGGCCTTAAGGGATCATTAATTCAGCCAAAAGTACAAGACAGTGTTCAACAATCATGGAAGTGCTTAACAGCAGAGTGGGTGTGGCTTAAGTGTAAAAAAAAAAATGACAGGGGCTCGTCTGCCATAATGTCTGAGAGCCTTTGAGGATATTTTCCTAACAATGACATCTATTTCATCTTGCTCTGCAATATGCTGCAGAAATAAAATAGCGTCACATGACTGTAACATCGTTTTCAGGTAGCAAAAGACAATAAAAGCATGGAAACTTAGGGCAGAAAACTGTATGCAAATGTCTTTAAAAAATACTAACATTTGCAGAATGGGAAGACAGGTCACCACAATGGTTTTAAAGTAAATCTAGAGAGTTTTGTACAAAGGCACCCCCTGCTGGCCAGGGCTTTTGGGAGCAGAGCTGGTAACACAAACCAAACCCCATTCTCTGCTTTGCCACTCAGGGGACAAGGTAAACCTGCCAGGCAGGTGTCGTTTAACAAGAGGGTTGTGTATCAAATACTCATATCTTCAAACCAAGAGGTGGTAATAGATCAGTGATATATAAATAGGAATACATACGCACACATTATCGCACATTAAAGGAGAATGGCATAATTGTGCCGGAACCATTAGTTTGCCATTATGTAGCAGTTATATGGTGGGAATTCCAGCTGTCATAATCTCACATTTCCTGTAGATGCGGCAACAATGAATATCATGCACAACAATACACTATATGAGAAACCATATTGTAATCATCAATCGGTCGCAAATATTGACTCTCTAATAACCCCTGGCTACCAAAAATCAGCTACAGTTAATGCAATTACAGAATTCCTCCTCCAATAGGTTATTATCACTCAATGATGGTGAAAGAATCATTGGGTGTCAAAGCGAATCCTTAAGGTGGCCATACACGCACCGATAATATAGTTTTCATGCGATATTCGGTGCGTGTATGGTATGTCGCGAGTCGACCGATATTGCAGGAAGCTGCTGATATCGGCCGACTCGCCGATCGGACCAGTTTGAAAATTTGATCGGGCGCCATAGAAGGCGCCTGACCAAAATCTCCCTTCAGCGCTGAATCAGCAGAAGGAGGTAGAAATCCTATTGTTTCTACCGCCTTACCTGCCGATTCAGCCCTGAATGGTGTGTGGCGGATCTGACGATGTTTCGTGCGACCGATGGTCGCACGAAACATCGTCAGATCGCCACGTGTATGGCCAGCTTTAGAGAGCACAGCATATTATCCAAGTACAAAGAAAAAAAACCTGCCTGCTCTATTAGAATACATGCTTAACCCCTAGTCTGCCAGAGGGCAGACACATCTGTGTATGTTGGAGGCTCATTCAGCAGAGAGAGAATTATAGGCAACCAGCACTATACTGCTATTAACCCCAAATCATTAGGCTAATGCCACAAGAGACTCGCACACCCCTACCCTAAAAGGGCACAAAACTGGCTGACACTGGGAGCTTCTGTCCTTTCTCTATAAGACAGATTTATATATATTTATGTTCTTCAAGGCTACCCACACATTACCATGTTCCCAGAAACCCCATATTATATCATACTTACAAATACAATTATCACTGTAGCAGGTTTATGGGGGTGAGATTACAGATAACCCCCCAAAGCCATAAACTACCCGGGTCTGTTGCAATCATTACAGTACACTTAGCATTCTGTCATCTTTAACCAGCAGATGGTGGCATGTAGCTGTTCCATTTGCTACATTTAATAGGCCAGTTCTATGTAGGCTGGTCCAAGGCAGGTATGAATAATGACCATGTGTGAGTACTGACCATGGGTGATTTCATGCAAGTGCTAGGTGGCAACTGGTAAGCATTATATACAGTTCTCGCTCTGTTATCTGTCTATCTATTATTTCTTGTAATACCATGTAACACACTAAGCACTGTTCATACCAGACAACCTCATTAAAATAGATCACTCACAAACAGGGGCGGGCCAGGCCGACCAGGTGCCCTAGGCAACCCAGCCAGCCATCTCCCCCTCCCCCTCCCGTGTATACACGAATGAACAGACGCATGCATGGTGACATAGCAGTGGGCCAAGAGAGTGCAGACTAGGGGTAGGTAGAACAGTTACCCCCCCCCCCCCATCACTGCACCCTAGGCAGGTGTTTCTTCTGCCCACCCCTAGTTCTGTTCCTGCACACATACAAGAACATGTTTCTGAAGAGAAGAATATTTCTTAGATACATAGATGATGGATTAGCTCATTAACTGATTGTGAGCTCTGCTGAGCAGACCTCCTCTATTGATTAGTGTTTGTGTATAATTTGTATGTTTGATGTATACAACCTTCTATTGTACACTGCTGCAGAATATGTTAGTGCTTTATAAATATATGATAATAATAACAATTGATAGATCATATATTTGATTTAAATTCTAGGTTCTAGTCTTTCTTAAAGGGCCAGCTTGTGTTTTGCCTATGGTTCCCTTCTCCCTAGGCAAATTGATTGAAAGCTCTGCTTCTGCAACAGTTTTGCTTCCTCTGACAAGGTGTCTGTAGGAATTTATTCAGGCTTTAACCTGTGTAATTCACTGCAAGTGTCAGGGATGCTGGTAGCTGGATATCCACACTATTAATATTAATTTGCCAGACTGAATCCTCCCCTGTCCCCACCCGTCCTGCTCTCCCTCATGAGACTGCTAGCCCCTAATTTCTGTGTACATCTCCGCTTGTTTCCCTTTAAGAGCGAGTGACTGCCGGCCGTCTCCTCCTCCCCTGGTGACACAGCAGTTGTAAATGTCCTATCAGTAATTTAAACCCCACAGACTCCTCCTTGAAGTAAGGAACTGTGGGCTGCTGGAAATGTAGTGAGCAGTCTGAGACAAGCGCTGGGTGAATCATTAGCCAACTGCTTCCCTGGGATGATTTTGTCTGGAGTCTGAAAGGAAAATACATTCGCCACTTATTAGTATTTTGTTGTTTTTTTTCTTGACTGAATATTTTTGAATTTTTTGAGGGGGGTTTACCAGGACACCAAAGTGGATGTAAATATCTGGTGGATCTCCAGTCCAAAATGCTGCTGGTTTCCCAGCGCATAGAAGCACCACGTATGGAGCCCTATTTACCAGTAAGTAAGAGCGGAGGGGGGTGAGTGGCTTTTCATGCAGAGCTGGTGGGGAAGGGGCATCCTTGTGTGACTGCAATGTGCTGCTACTGCTGGACACGGGCAACTGGGCAAGGAGTAGCCTTAGCTTAACCCACAGAATAAAGAGAGGATTGTGGGGCTCGGTGACCCCAAGCATAGACCATCTTCTTTCCAGCAATATACTAATAAAAGCTCCGGAGGAAAAGAAGAATGATGTTAGCCCTCCCTAAACCAACAGGCACCAGAGAAGTGCTGTCATGCCATGTAATAAAGGGGGGCATCTCACTTCATAGAATCATTATTAGCAATGGGGGAATTTCTGAATATTCACAATAGGCTTCTATTTCTACATTGTGTCTCACACACACTCTGCCATAATAGAACTTCCTTATTATAAAGGCACTTTAGTAACTTTATACCATATGGAAAGATAGATACATACATACATTTATAGATAATATATAACAGAGCTATAGCTATACATCTGTACATCTTACTTGTCATACAGCACTTGAACAGTACTTGCATGAAATCACCCATGGTCAATATACTCTCACACATTATTCATACCTGTCTTGGACCAGCCTACAAAGAACTGGCCTATTAAATGTAGCAAATGGAACAGCTACACTGCACCCTCTGCTGGTTGGAGATGGCATGGTGCTAAGTGTACTGTCATGATTGCAACAGACCTGTGTTGTTTATGGCTTTGGGTGTTGTGGGGGGGGGGGGGGTATCTATAATCCCACCCCTATAAACCCGCCACTGTGTTAAGTGTATTTGTGAGAGTGAGAAAATATGGGGCTGCTGGGAACATGGGAAATGTGTCTTACAATCAGAGGGTAGCCTTGAAGAAGATAAAATATATATGTTTTATTGAGCAAGGACAGTAGCTCCCAGTGTCAGCCAGTTGTGTGCTCTGCGAACAATGTGTCCCCTTTGCAGCCAGGTCCACTGGAAGTAGATGCTGTCTGATTTATCTTAGATTAATGCTGACTGCACAGGGACTAATAGGATTAAAACCTGCCAATAAACTCTGGGTTGAAAGCTGTAATATCCCTGTGTAAACAGAGGCGTTCAGAAAAAGGTCTGCTTTATCCTAATGATTTCGGGCTTTTAACAGGAGTATAGTGCAGGCTGCTTTTAACCCTCTCTCTGCTGAATGAGCATCCAGCATACACAGACTTTGCTGAGCCTTCTGGCACACTAGGGGTTAAGCATGTATTCTAATAGAGCAGGCAGTTTTTTTTTCTTTGTACTTGGATAATATGCTGTGCTCTCTAAGGATTCGCTTAGACACCCAATGATTCTTTCACCATCAGTAAGCGATAATAACCTATTGGAGGAGGAATTCTGTAATTGCATTAACTGTAGCTGATTTGTGGAAGCCAGGGGTCATTAGAGAGTCAATATTTGTGGTGACTGATTGATGATTACAATATGGTTTCTCATATAGTGTATTGTTGTGCATGATATTCATTGCTGCCGCATCTACAGGAAATGTGAGATTATGACAGCTGGAATTCCGACCCTATAACTGCTACATAATGGCAAACTAATGGTTCCGGCACAATAATGCCATTCTCCTTTAATGTGCGATAATGTGTACGCATGTATTCCTATTTATATATCACTTATATATTATTATCACCTCTTGGTTTGAAGATATGAGTATTTGATACACAACCCTCTTGTAAACCGACACCTGCCTGGCAGGTTTACCTTGTCCCCTGAGTGGCAAAGCAGAGAATGGGGTTTGGTTTGTTTTAGCAGCTCTGCTCCCAAAAGCCCTGGCCAGCAGGGGGTGCCTTTGTACAGAACTCTCTAGAATTACTTTAAAACCATTGTGGTGACCGTCTTCCCATTCTGCAAATGTTAGTATTTTTTTAAAAAACATTTGCAGTTTTCTGCCTTAAGTTTACATGCTTTTATTGTCTTTTGCTACCTGAAATTACCTGAAAATGATGTTACACTCATTTGACGCCATTTCATCTCTGCAGCATATTGCAGAGCAAGATGATATAGATGTCATTGCTAGGAAAATACCCTTAAAGGCTCCCAGACATTGTGGCAGACGAGCCCCTGTCATTTTTTTTAACACTTTAGCCACACCCACTCTGCTGTTAACCCCTTCCATGATTGTTGAACACTGTACTTTTAAAGCTGAATTAATGATACCTTAAGGCCCAGTGGCTATTGTGTGGATGTCAGCACATTGGTGAATATATTAGCAACATGTAGCCGTAGCTTATAATATAGAACTGGTAAAAGGTTTCCATTATTTTATCTTTCTGTATAAAACACACACCCTGCATAAGCCTCACTACTGGGCAAAAGGTGTGTTGCTAGCAGGGAATGCTGCAGTGTTTAAGAGCTAACATTCTTTTTGAATTTTGCAACCTGTGGCCCTCCAAATGCTGCTGAACTACAACTCTCAGAGTTCTCTGAAAAAGAATCCTTGGCATTGGAAGTTGTAGTTCAGTAACAGTAGGAATGGCGTACGATCCACAGCCCTAATATGCAGCTGCTGTCAGACAGTATTTAAGTCCATCAGTTAAAAGGACTATGTGAATAACTAACAAGTCCACCTACACTGTTTTATGTCCCCTAAAAGTTCAGTGGTTTTCTTTTTTACTGTATATTTATGAGGAGTAAGAATGTAGTTACATTCTAGTATCTGCAGTTGTAATAATGTAATGGAATTGTCAAACATGTCTTGTCCCAAAACTCCAGCTTCCTTAAAACCCTGCAGGCACCCGTGTATGTGGAAAAGGCCTATAAATAGCTTTATGCTTTATAGCTTAATCCACTGATATTGTGTATTTTCTTACAGAAGAAATTAAAGTAATGAAACCTGATATTATTTTTCAGTTATCCTTTGAAATCATGTGCTGCCAGCAACCATGCAGGATTTGCTTAGACAATAATTCCCTTAATTTTGCTGTGAGGGGCCAAGTAAGTTTTATGGGTAAGAGAGAGCTGGCTGGGCCCCTCCCACCCTGAGCGCTAGCGGTGCCAGGCCCTTGGATCAGAGCCTTGGCTTTTGTCAGTATGGCATCCTGCAGCTAATCCCTCTTGTCTGTATCTGGAAAGCAAAGTCAATGCTTATTTGCACTCCCATGGAAAATAGGCTGGCGGTCATGGAAAAAAATAGATTGGGGATTTTTTTTTTTGTTGTCACCTCCTGACACCGTGTTACAGAGACCTTTTGTGTGTGCGTTTGTAACTACCTTTTTTCTTAAAATTATTGGCAAACGTATTGCGTGTGACCATAATGTTAGTTATTACATTCGACCTTTGCATTATTGGTGGTTTGGCTGAGGTTTCACTAACAGCGCACAGGCTTGGAAACAGTTCTAATTTTCTTTCATGGCCATTTTATAATCGCAAATATTTAATACACTCTGATACTCACTGGCACATAGTAGTGTCAAGTATGGGAGCAAACACATGGTTAATGTGCCGTTTGCCACTTATCTGTGTGTATATTTTTGCTTCACTGAATCACTTATACCAAGTGACAGATTTGATGAGAATACTATGTAAGTGGGCTGTTTTTTTAGACTCCATTTAAAGCATATGAACAGATGACTGGAATGAATGGGAGAGAGTCACCAAGGGTTTAAAGGCATACACGGGTGTGGATAACCATGTTATTATTGATGACAGCTTTAATACATAGAATTGTATTTCTTCTATTGGCTAACATGAGAATTGGCATTATTATTGGGTGATACAGGAATGTATTATCTCTATAGCTTATAGGCCCAGGGGCTTTCTGCATAGGAAGTTATTCTGTGTTATTGAGGTCCACATCTTAAAGTTATTAACAACATTGTAAAAGAAGTCAAAATGTTTGTTTAGCCACCAGCCTGGATTGATTCATCATCATGTACAAAGTGCAGCCTTATTAATATAGAAAATCAGTCAAAAGGTAGAATTGTTTGTTTAAATAAGAGTCTATGGAAACAGGCATGCTTGTATTTTGTTGCTTCCTGTGTAGTGGACTTCCAGATAATAGATCTTATCCATGTACGATACATTTGTGCTTTATTGGGAGGGTGCTCATGAATTAAACTGTTCTTGACACCCTGATTTGAACTAAACTCAAGTAAGTAAGTATTTACTTGTTTGCTTGAGGTCAACCTACAGTTTTTCTTTTTTAATCAGGCGGGATATATTCCATGGTGTATATTGGGCTTAAAATGACTAATGGAGCAACAATCTTAGTGACATAAATTTAAAAATGGATTAAAAAAAACCCAAGCTGTGGCATTCCAGGGAGAAATGTTAGTTTGCACACCATATTTCCTGTTGGCTTGACCTTTATTCTCTCTTGTTGATTATGTTTGTGAATACACATTTTTCCACTAGCTTCTGACCTACATGACTTTCAATGTATTTTTTTTATTTTGATGTAGTTTCCTCCTCTATGTCCCATGGTATCAACCCATGAATGTACCTGGGATATAGTTCAGCAACACACAAGACAGCAATTCAGGCAACTTGTACTGCAGGGTGTATAATGGTTAATACAAGTGCAGTGCATTGGGATACCTACCAACAATATGGGAAATCTCTCATTTCGCTAATTAATGCAAATAGGTGTTAGAGCTTTAGAGCAAATAAACATTATGCCTGTCTTTGGCTGGAAGAGAAGAGGCAAAATGTTGTGTCATGAGTGGGAGGAGATGTAGTAAGTCAGCTCCTCAGACCTAATATAAAGTATGAAAGTTATTTAAATGTGCAGGTCCCAGTGTTGTTACTATTTGTAACAGGAAAAGTTATATTTACATGTGTATATATATATATATATATATACCTAGAATAGGGGTATCCCAGATCCCTGACACTTTATTGACCCAGCAGCCAGCTGGATTCAAGTTACCTTGACATTGCTTCTCATATGTTTTGGTAACTGATCTTGTGTTTGTTTCTAAAATAAAAAGCAGCAAAAATGTGCAAAAATACTATGTACAATAGACCTAGAAAATTTGGTTTTATCTTAAATAGCACCAAGCTTCTGTATGGCGGAAAAGGTACAACACCCCCATGTGTCTTGCTATTGATAGACATGGTCCTTCGTCTCTTAAACAGTTAAGAACTGTGCTTTAGTGTATTGTTTGGACGGTACATACAATATTATACATAGGAGTTGCTTCTGCTTGAATTTCCTGGGATAAAAATAAACATTTTCCATTAACAAGGATATCATCTTTCATCATCTACCATTTTCCCCTTTTGTTGTATCCTTTGGCTTTAGTTAGTATTTTACGCCTTGGATGATGAAATCAAATCCGATTGGCTCCTATGAAATAGTTCACTTGTGCTGTACTTACTGATAAGGTCATTTTTGTGTGTCTGTTTTATATGTTTAGGTTATGTTAATTCAATTACAACTTTCTTTGTGTGGACCAAAAAGTTGAACCACAAATATATATCTGGCCCATGACAATGGAAGCTTTTTCGGGGTAAACTGTGCTATAAGGCAAAAAAATTAGTATTGTTTGCTACGAGTGTTCTGATTACCAGGAAATAAAGTAACACAAGTTTTCTCTTCCTGAGTGCAGTTACTCGGCAAGCAGAAAAAATTGTTTTCCGTTTGCAAGAAAGAAAGAAGCTAAGGGTTTTTACAATACAACCTTTGCCCTGTATTCATTATTGCTCGTGAATGCTACACAAGGGTTAAATTGTAGGCATGGAAGGTGCCTGTGTTATTGCATTAAAAAGAGAAATAAAGGCAGATTATTGTCATCCGCCCCCTCCTGGATGATCTCTTATGTTTGTATATGTTCTGTTTTAAAATGTAAGCTGCGATCTCCTTTGTTTCCATGACACTGGAGAAGTCTTTTGAGATTCCTTCCCATAATTCTGCCCTCCTCCCGTGTCTGCATTAGTCAAGGCACCAGCTAAGAATCTGGATTTGCATGAGAAATTGGGCATTTGCAGAGGAGGAGGGGGGCAGTTGTCCAGACTGCCGGCCCATGTGTTCTTTCCCTCCCTATGCTCTTGTTCAGTGCAGTTGCAAGGAAGGGTTCCCGAAAGTATAAACCAGAAGGGCATGCTTCAGTAACTAGAAGTGCTTGCACACGCCTTTATCCTCAGAAGCTCACCGACTTCATGGAAATGTGAAAGTACAAGTGCGCACTGTGCAGCTATCTGTGTGTATACACATATATATATTTATGAGTTTACAGGGGTGGAGAGCTCCAAGCTGATTGGAGTTAAATGCGCATTTAAATTGCCTGTTTTGTGACATTTAGCAACAAGGAAGGAGAGTTCAGCAGAACACTCAAGCTATAATAAAGATTGCTTGATGTGAGTAACATTTACAAGTATGTGTGTCACGCCAATGGCACATTCAGTCTTCTCTATTTTTCCATGGTGCAACAAAACGCTAGGCATTTCTCTGATTGTTTCTCTTACCCATAAACAACAATAAACAACAGTCCTAGAAAACTTTTAAATGATATCTGGTTGTCAGGCCTAAACCACAGTTGTTTAACCTGTTATTCTTTTTTTATTGCTTTTTTTCAAGCCCTCTTATACTCATATTTCATTCTAACTTCCTTATGGCTGCTTGGTTATTAATGTGATTACACTAGATAGCAGTTTATATGCTAAGCCTGAGAGCTACAAAGGGTAGGACTGGGGTTTGCGGGGCCCACTAGGGTTGCCCTTCCTTTTGGAGCTACAAACAAACCTTGGAGCTACAAACAAAAAAATAAATAATTTTAAAATTCCCAAAAAATTGAAGACTAACTGATTTTTTCAATTGCCTGTTTGTGACATTTATTAACAAGGAATGAGAGTTCAGAAGAAAACTCAAGTTATAAGGGCTCATATGAGCATTTCCTCTTGTGCTCCCCTTTGTAGGACAGCTTGTTGCATTCTACCTGCATTCACCTGTGTTAGTACAGCCCCATTAGGAAGAATGAGATGCATTTTATCCTGCGCTCCCCTGCATTGGAACACAGGAAAACGCCACTGTAGGGGAGCGCAGAAAAAAATGCTCATGAGCACAAGCCCTAATACAAATTGCTTGATGTAAGTAATATTTACAAGTACGTGTGTCATGCCAATGGCACATTGTATTCCAAATTAATTTGAAATACTACTGTACTTTACTAGAGGTTCATTTTAAGGTGACCCCTATGGTATAGGAGCCTTATAATAGCTACAATCGCTTATAATAGCTACTAGTCTCCCAGGATACAGTCAGAAATGTAGCATAGGTGTTGGCCATAAACCCCTAGTTTTCTTCTTAAGGTTGTCTCAAGGGATTTGCCGATACATTTAAGATTACTAACCTAAATGAATCAGCATTACTGATCATTTCAGTGCTGAACATGTAAATCTCTCATTTAAACCTTTAAAACTTGTTAAATGTACATTGTCACTGGGAAATGAGTGTGCTTTGTGTGCGAATGTTTCTTAATATACTTTCTTAAGGTTGAGTGCAGCTTCATCCGTAGAAAGATCTGAGCTGTCCCTATGTGCTACTTGCAAAATCCACTTATGTTAATGAGTCATTTGCTGCCAGTCTCATTCCTGGGACTCAGCTATTGAATATGACATTATGTGCTAGTCATGCTGGGCTGGCCTTTTTCCTGCTGCCCAACAAACCAGTTTTATTTCTTGTGTCTCTGAAACGGTGTAACCTTATTTTAGACTCCTCGAATGATTTTGTTTCAGGCCCAATGCAAACTAGTGAGCTTTGTCTGACTTTGAAGGGCCAGTTATACAATTACTAGTGTAGCAAACATTGAATGATTTGTTGGGCTTAGTAAAGCAAGAATACTTTCATGCCTTAATCAGTATAATGGCCAGTAGAGGCACTGTTTCTTCAGAGTGTATAGCTGGGGTCAAATCAATAAAAACTGCACATACTAAATATTTAGATGAATAATGTGTGTAACATAAACTTTATGCACTTCAAAAGCCTTGTTAAGCACTTGTGGTAACTATAAAGAAGTGTATGCGTGGTGATATTTGACTCCATGACCTGAATTTTAGCACCTTTATTATTTAAGAAAATAAAATAGAGTTTAACTGTAGTTATAAACAAACTATGTTTTACTTTAAAACTGAAGGCTTTTTCCATAAACTATGCTGTGGCAGCAGCCCTTTTGGCATTTGAAGGTATAGAAGAAGCATGTCCTGCCAACCTTATGGAGCTCCAAGTTCTATGAATAAGTAGATGAATTCTGGGGGTTCTACACAAAGGTGTGATATAAAGAACAACGATTACCATGAACCTCCCTGCAGATGACTCCAAAAGGAAACTCCAAAGGTGGCCAAGGGCATCTGGCACTGGTACTTTTATTGCTTAGAAAACCTAGAAAAAATGTGCTGCCCTTCAGTCTTCACCCGTAGTTTCTATTTCTTTCGCATCACCTACCGTTCTTTCTGTAGGAAGATTATTGAAACCCAAAGCTGCTGATATGAGAGATTTAACATATGGTGCTTTCATAAGAGGGGAGTCGGAATGGCCTTGAACCTGCCGGACTGACCAGCTGGTTTCTGCCAGCAAGAACAGCTAATCAGCTTTTTGCTTGAACAAGGAGACATCTTCTCTTCAGATCCGCTGATTTTCCATGCAGTATATAATTTGCTGTGTATTTTCGGCAGGGGGGAGGCATGGCCTTGTGTTTTGCTGTTTATTTAACTTTTTCGGTGCTTAGCTGGGAATCATGTGAACTGCCAAAATGGATCAATAGCCTCTTATTCTCTTCTTCATCTGCTTTCTCTATTAGTAGGACTTTTGTTTATGTCATTATATCCATAAGTACAACTATCGACAGACTTTTTCTGAAATTATGTATATAACAATAATACAGTTCTTCCATGGAAGTGACTGTGTTCAGCATAGAATTTTCTTTCTGGGAATTCTGTATCCCTGATATTCTTTGGTCCTTGAGTAAGGCGTATTTTAACCCTCTTATTCATATTAAAATGTTACTTTCCTATGTCATGTGGTTACAAATCAAGGTAGCAGGTTGGACACAACTGTACTAAAAGAAATACTTTTGAACTAGTTGGCTTTATACATAGCCTAGTTTATTAGCCAAGAACTGGTTGACATTTGGCCTCTCATTTTAAAGCATCAAAAATCTGTTAATCACCACTACTGAATCTTTAAAGCACTTGGGTTACTCTGTGATCTTGTATCATGTTACATGTCTGTTGCATCAAGGGAGGAGAGGAACGTAAGGCTGAAACTATAATAGATACATAAAGCAGATCCACATTGTGTCCTGTATCCCTAAGCCAGGAATTCCCAGCCCATAGGCCCCTTGGCTGTTGCTAACCTAAAAATATATTTATGTACCAAACATGCATATACAGGTATAGGATTGATTTTCAAGAATGCTCGAACCTTGGGTTTTCCAGATAACAGATCTTTCTGTAATTTGGACCTCCACACCTTAGGTTTGCTAAAAGTAAATATTAAAAAATAAATTCAGTTTAATAAATATAATTTTTATGTAACTAACAGTTTTCAGATTTTTTGCATACTTACATGTATTCAATTGCACAGGAATATAATTTTTCATGGAGGTGCAATAATTTTTTTCCCCAGTTCTTATCTTTCTTGCATTATTCATATGTTTTTATACTGCTTTCCAGCACCACCTGCTCATTAGCAATGTCTGAGTTAACTTGTGCAGTCATACATTTATATTATATTGCAAAAAAATCTTCTTTTCTATGGAATTTTTCAGCCACATAAGGTTCCTCTTTTATTCTTTTGCTTTCAGTGCCTGGGGCACAGGAATATTAAATGACATAGCCGAGGTCACAGCTGATGGTCAAGGCATTCAAAAGCAGACTTCCTGGCAGAAGGGAAAAGTCTTCAGAAAACACACAGTGGAACATCCTTGATACTTTAAACCTAAACTATACCTCATTTATAATGAGGTTGGGCAATATTTTATGAAGAAAAAAATGTCACATGATATAATGCATAGGGCAGCATGCCCTACTGTACGTAAAATTTAGCCCTTGCTCTGTAGGGCGCCTTTACTTGTGGAGACTCCTGGGCAACCACCCTTATTTCAACCCCATAAAGACAGCTCTGACTCCTATTTTTCTATTGAACACGAAAATCCATACAAAATTTGTACTTGTTTTCCTAATGCCCTGAAACATAAATCTGTTCTTGGTATCAGTTTGCAGGGTTCTGGAAAACTTTTATTCTGTGTGGAGCCTGCACCCCACTGGGCACCGTTCAGCCTTTAGAATCAATTGGTTCATACAGAATGGGAGGCAGACAGACAGAGACAAGGATATTCCAGGCTATGAAGGCTTTATTAAATGTGAATGCTCATGTTTTCCTGCTGCTGACGTTCAGAGTGACAAAGATGTGTTGTGTGGGCTGAAACTGGGACGTCACTGAGTTTTGAGCTCAACCAGGAAACAGCCTGTTGCTGAGAGTGGAAAACAAACACGGAATCATAAAATAAATGTCTAGTAGCTCAGAGCTTTTTTTCCCAGCACATCGGGGTGGTCAGTAATGCTGCTATTTGTTTTAAAGCTTTTTTCCTTCTGCCAGTCACCCTTACAGATCTACACAATTATGCTAATATTGTCTTTGAACAAAGTACACTTACTTAATATACTATAACAATCCCCCTCCCATGATAAATTATTTTAATAAGCTTGAATATCAGCCAGAGCCATGCCCACTCACTTTAACAGTCCCTGAAGCAGGGGTGCTTATTTCTTCCCACAACAGAAGTGCATTCAATTTTGAGAGTCAAAGTCATTATTGAGTTTTTGAGTCAAATAACTAATTCTCATAATAAATTAAAAGTATCTGGGATAGAGCTTCAGAAATCCTGCCATAAATGCATTTCCTCTTATGCTTCTACAAATGCCTAATTGAGTTCAAAACAGAAGTGAATATATATGATGCCAATGCATGTGCTATTCTTAGATGACCGGAAGAGCAATTTGTTTTTATCATTCATGCAAAGACAATTATAGGTTGAGTCACACAGCAACACTCCAAAAGTTTTATTGCAAAGTGCATCATAGGAGGAATTATATATATACATATTTTTTTACAAGCTCCTCTGTAGGCGACTTTTAGCATTTGGGCTACAATTCCAAGCATTCCTACAAGAGCTGATTGTTCTGCAGTATTTAGGTTATCAGAGAGGTTGATTCTTTTGGCCTTTTACATATAAGAATCATTTACAGAATAGCACCTGTGCCAGCCAACCACCAGTTACTTGACAAAAGGCAAATAACTGCCTTGCTGGGCATCGTACACACAACTCTCTCTCTGTGTGGTGTTACTAGCATACAGCAGACCCCACAGTGGCAGGGTCAGGGTGGCCAAGGCCACTTAGTCTGCTGTATAGGAGTCCATCTTGCAAAAGAAGTTAGCCAGCAGTCTTTTTAACTACTGATGGGTGAATCTTTTGGCTTTGCTTTGCCAAACCATAGAAAAATTTGCAAAACAGTGAAAACAAAACTCATTGACAAGTCAACATTTTTTTTTTGCACAAAATTCATTGGCCAGTGGGCGTGTTTTTGCTGTGTTTTTTCCACACAAAATACATTGAAAGTTTTCACCCATCTGTGGCTCATTATCATGGTATGCCTTTAACTCTTCATATTTGACTAATATACTACACAGGTGCAAAGTTGCTGGAAGTCTCACAGTTTCTAGTGCATGTCATAATAAGTCATTAGGAAAACCAATGCTTATATTCTGGATTCTGCACAGAACCAACATAAACATAATTGTCTTTCATCATTTGGACACAATATACCAACATATTTAAAGACATTCTAATTTCCTATGATATCTTTATTGTATGTTCATACCCCAGCCATGTCATAGCTAAACTAAAGCTGGATTTCGAAGTAATTCATATTAATATTGATTTCTTTTTCAGAGGGCTTATGTTATAAAGAGGGAGCTTTTATTCCCCAGAGCTCTTTGGCAATTATCTTGCTGCCATAAATGTTGATACACACATAATGGATGTAACTAAAAAATCTCCTTATCCAAGCAGAAAAGGCAGAGTGTTTGTTGGAGCAGACAAAATGCTGAGAGTGTGAATAGACAGGCCCATATGTCACTGGCTCAGGAGATAAATGATAGACGAACAGGAGTTGGTTACTATGGATCAGCACAATAAACCAATTCCCATCATACACCTCTCTTAATAATATAGCATTGAGGGGTATCCTAGGTAGCACCAGTCAACTGTAAGTTTTTTTTCTCTAAATTTCCTTTTATCTCTATCACTAGAACATTTTCAGCTGAAAAAGAAAGGCTAAAAATGTGTAGCCTGCAAGTAAAAGTTTCCAGCCGGTGTTTGCCTGTATTTGTGGGTTATTGCATATATATTACAATGCTTCTTTTGAATTGGATTCCAAATTAGGCCAGTGCTGTAGTTTCTCATTGGTGGGACAGTTTATTGACTAAACGTACAGAACAGTTATGGCTGAATACTGTATGAAGTATAAAGGCTAAGTGCAGTTTCCTCAGTGTTTCCTTAATTGTCCCAGGGGTGAATCCAGCAAGAGATGTCCTAAAGGCAATGATACATTGGTATAAATTGCTAACATTGGGCAGTAATCTATAGCAACCAGTCACTAAATAGTTTTAGTCAGTCTGCTGCAGAATAATAAAAGTAAAACATTGATTGGTTGCTGTGGGTTACTACGGAGGTGCAAATTCACACATTGTTAGTAATGAGATGTATCTGTGAGAAAGGGCTGTATGCGTAGAAGCATTTATGGCACATGTAGACAATTATCACCTGTTAATGTGAGCATATTTCTCTGGGACAATTCTCAGCAAATTGTTTTGGCTGCACAACAAAATGACAAAAAAAGTTCACTAAAAGCCTTAGGGTTGAGCAAACAAGTTGAATGCTTATGTGGGCCTCAGAGCAGTGGCTGTTAACAGAAGAAAAGTAAAGAAATATGGCATCCCTCAAATTCAGGTTTAACTGGGAACATGTCCCAGCTGTAGGATAGTGTGCATAGTGAAGAAACATGTTGTCAGTATCAATTAATATATGGAAGCTACCCAATCTGCAGCCTTGTCAGTAAGCTGTGACTTCAAGGCAGAAAGAAAGACATACTGTAGGTGCTAAACTGCACAGGTGCCATTGCCAATAACAAATTGGCCAAAACCATCGGCATCGTGTTTTGAAACCAGGCCCCACCTCCATAAATAACATGTGTCTTTATGTGTTTGCATTGGGTCATTAGTTGAAAGTGGGCTTATTCAAAATGTGGATGATAAAATCAATTAGAAGTATAATGTGCAACTGCATCCAAACATCATTAGCAGTTTTTTATAACAATGATGATGATTATTAAATGAATTATGTGTTTTGTCTATGCAGCTATCTGCAATACAACAACAAAGCCTTGTGTACTTTTTTTTTTTTTTTACACTTGTGTTCCTTGGCTTTAGATGGTGACCTTTGCTCTTTTTAGAAAAAGGCTTTTGTTTTGTTCTTTGTAGGCATCAGAAGATGTGCCAAGGAACACAAGTGTAAAAAAAAAGTACACAAGGCTGTGCCTCCATGTGTAAGTTGCTATTGAGTTAGCGCAAACCCTCCAGTGCCAGAAAACCCTGCAGTGCAGTCTGCCCACATTTAAGTCCAGTTGACTAGCTTGCTTGGCAGCAGAGCCTTCTAATACCAGCCACAGAATGACTGGAGGTGACTGATTGCTGCCAATCATCATTTTCCCTAGCATCCCTTTGTCTATGAAATTGAGATCTTTCAGCGGTCAAGTGTATTACTTCAGTTGTCATAGTAAAGGGACAGTAACACCATTAACTAAAAGCTCCCCAATAGCATTTGCATTTGATGTTTACCTGACCCATACTGTTGTAATTCAACACGATTTCTAGAAATTGTGATATTTTTATTTGGAAATACGTGCAGTTTTCTGGTAGGGCTTTTGTATATATGTATTATGTATTAGTCACACTAATGACAGTGGACCAGCAGTAGAACACAGCAATGCTGATGATCAACAAACTGTAATAAACACATACTTGACTTAAATGGCAATATTGTACAGGAAAGAAAGGGATATCAAGGGTGCCAGATCAAATTATTGTTTTATTTTTTGGCGTGGCGTTACTGGCCCTTTACAAACCAATCTTTAAGGTCAATACAAAAAAGTAAAGGAATTTGTAATATGTTAAGCAATTGCATTAGGCTATGAATTTATAATTAATGTGACGCACTGTGTACTGAGGACATCAAAATGACGGTTGTAGTGGCATGTATGTTGGCTTCAGTTTTCTTAAAAAAGGAATGCAGGGCAGATTTTAGGGTAAAAAAGGAAAGTGCTTGGGAACAAGCCACAAAGGGGCCCAAATGCATGTACATATTCAATGGACATATACTGTGGTATTGTTTTTTTACATATTCATTATATTTATAAGCAATGTCCAGCTTTCAGCCCTCCACATGTTGATAAACATAATTTACCAGTATCTCTATAGCTAAAAGCTCTCAGGGATGCTCTGAGTTGTATTTTAATAACAGCTGGAGGGCCACAGGATTGACAACTCTTTCTTTATGTGTTTGTTTTATTTTTAGCATGATACTTTTTTTACTTTCTTTTTTTTCATGAAACCTAACAGCAGCCTTGCCAGAGGACAACTACGTCAGAATTTCGACAGTGGCAGACAGACTATAAGCCTTTTATTTGTTCCTTAGACCAGATATGGATTAATTCAGCAGGGAGGCTGTAAACTGCATTATGCTTTTTTCTTCTTCTTCTTCCCACTCTGTGTCATTCTATTGAGCTCCGCTGTATCAGCTGCAGCAGTTTGATGCATCTTCAGATTTCCTTCACCCAAAGGGACATCTTTACTCAACAGATCTTATTCTGTGAACTCTACCATTCATTTAGTGGATCGGGTTTCATTGTAAAGCCTGTAATTAAAACACATAGTGTACATTAATTTGACCTTGGCAGTGTATACTCAATGGAGCTTAATTCTGAAATTCCAGGGAGCTTGTAAAAGGGTAAACATGGTGTAATCAAATGTATCTATTATAACACACCCTTAACATGATTATAGCTGAATTAGTGCTCTGAGTCTGCTTGGGAACTTGACGTCTCTTACCCCTGGGCATCAAAAAGGGCAAGCTGGTGTCCAAGGGGCTTACTTAACCTCTGTGCTTTCAGCTGGGCTGGCAAATTGATTCATGGCATTAAATGTAATACAAATCAGGAAAGTAATCACTGAGACATGTGTCTGTGTTCCAAACCAATGCACTAAGGCTAGCAGATGTTTTATCAGTTGCTTATTCACTGCCATTATCTTCATTCTTATTTGTTTATAGATTATGATCAGAGAAAACATCTTAAAATGGTAGTTTAGGTCTTTTATGTATCTGTGTGTTTTAATTGTATCATAATGTTCCAGAATAGCAATCATCTCTGAGCGCTCTGTGACTTTTGGGGAAAGCAAAGGTAATTTAGGTAATATTGGGAGGATATTGCTTTAACCCAGCAGATCATTTGATTTATTGTGGTCCTTTTTTTTTTTGTTCAGGCAGGGGAAAGTGAATTCCTTGTCTGGATGAGATGCAGTGATCAGATTGTAGAAGTCATAGAAGAAAGGATTTTAGAGGGGAAAGTCTTTCCTTAAGCTGGCCATACATGCACCGATACTATCGTACAAAACCTCGTTTCGTACGATATTCGGTGCGTGTATGGCATGTCGGCGAGTCGACCGATATCGCAGGAAGCTGCTGATATCGGACGACTCGCCAATCGGCCAGGTTAAAAAATTTTGATCGGGCGCCATAGAAGGCGCCTGACCAAAATCTGCCGTCAGGGCTGAATCGGCAGAAGGAGGTAGAAATCCTATTGTTTCTACCTCCTTATCTGCTGTTTCAGCCCTGACTGTGTGTGGCGGATCTGACGATGTTTCGTGCGACCGATGGTCGCACGAAACATCGTCAGATCGCCACGTGTATGGCCAGCTTTAATCAGGCACATTATGCAGAACTGACCGTCTGTTGATATGGTGAATAAAGTACCCCGTATTGTAAAATATAGGGATATTATAAGTCACCAAGGAGTTCCGTTATCACTAGGCCGAAGACCAAGTGCTTTTATACAGGTCATGGAACTCCGAGATGATTTCTAATTTCCTTATATTTTACAACCGGGGTTACTTAATGTATTATAATATACAAGTTTTAGTGAGTTGTGTGACAGAAATTACATCACTAAGCTCTCATTATAACTGATGACATTGCTAAGCACCGTTTATAGGGATATATAATTTACAGTTTGGTCCAAAAGGGAAATGACCAAACTTTTTTTTTTTCTAGTGTCCATGGATCCATGCTCATAACTATCTCTTTCACTATAGAACTGGACAGGACAGTAGGCATGCTTTTTACAATCGTTTTTTTTCCAGGAAGCATTTTTTTAACAGTAAAGGTTAAGGTATGTGCTTTGCCCAAACAAAAGTTTATTAATCATATTTATGATTAATTTATACAACATAAATGTGCCAGTGTACAGGTTCATTGAGATTTAACTCCTAACATCCCATTCTGCCAGGATGCTGGCATTTGTAGATCAACAGCAAAAGGAGGACCTCAGGTTGTAAATCCTTGTCATATGTAGCACTAGCAAGTGACAAAGAGCTTCACAATGTCATAACAGAAGGCTTAACAACAAATGAGCAGACAAGGGGGCAAAAATGATAGTGCTACCATGTAAAGCTACTGCTAATTCCAGCAATATAGCCTGTTACCCCCCTGGGTAATGCTGCAAAAAAGTGGTTTAAACCTTTCAGTCCTCATGTATCTGTTCTCCATTCAGACAGTGTGTGAGAAGTAGAAAAGTCAGGCCAGATTAAGTGTTTTAATACATGTAAGAGTTTCGGCCCTCTATGGAGAAACATTCTGCTGTGTTTTGGTACTAGTATAGCTCGAATACAGAGTTTGAAATTAGATCCCTTATACATTTCGCAACTATCTAGAGGCAGCTGTGCTCGTAGAACATTTTTGGAAAGCTGGCTCACTAATGCAGTTCCATAAAATGTCCAAGCTACACCCTAGCTATTAGGGCTGGCAGCCAATATAAGCAAAGATGAACAGTTCTAGGGCAATAAGTGAAACCGTTTTGTGTCCTTTTGTCATTACAGTTTGGATATTTAAATGTTCAAAATGGTTTGCTACCTTTCCCATGGGTATTTCCGACTGAAAATGTTACTGTAATCACTGTGCATATATTGCTATGGATACGGTGTCATATATTGCTGGGGCCACTATGCCATGAAATACTGGTACAACTATGTTATGAAATGATGCACATCACTGAAAAGTTATAAAAATGTGCTTGTTACCTACAAAGTATGTGGTCTTACAAGTGGGTGTGGCTAAAAATGTTGTTCCATATTTTTAAAACCATTCCAAACCATGCAAAGATGACTCTGCATAAAGCTCACATGTTGAAGCAGGGTACTTCAGCCAAGGACCTTGGCTGTAAGGAATAAAGACCTTCACTAAATAAATTAATTATTAACTTCTTATTACACAGACCAATTCTTTTCTGTTTAAATCCCAAATGATGTAAATATTGTTGGCTGAAGGTAGTACCAGGGAAAGTGAGTTAAAAAAAAGTCTATTCATTGCACATTTGGAGAGGCCTTAAAATTAAGTGGAAGAGGAGGCAATTACAAATGCATAAAGAGAGACAAAACCACAGTACCTTATATAATTTTATGAAAACTGGCTGGCAAATAATAGAAAACAGTCAAGCACTATTTCAACTTTTCTATGGCAAAACAGTGTTCTAGTATTTCTTTATTTGTGTGACTTGTAGCATTGATTAAAATAGCAGTTTTATTCTCTTGCTAAGGCAGAGCTTCCTCTTCTAACATTTTTGTCCCCTTAGAGATAATCAGTGGGTATCTGATAGTATTGTATTTTTCCACAATGGATGCAGCATTATAGTGATCAATTGTTCTGAGCGGATGAGAGAAGAATAGAAAACAAAAGGCAATCTGTGAAAATTGGAACAATTAAGAAAAATCTGCTACTTTATATAAGGATAAACAAACTTGAAATGTTAGCATAAATATAATAATTGTTCTTTTTTAACATATATAGATTTATGCTGAGAAATTCAGATACTTGGAATATGAAATTCATCTAGCTCCATTTTGTTGATAGTTCTCTGGATAATACAGTCATTATAGAATTCTTGCTGCAATGTCCCATTGATATTTCAGTGAAATTGTCCTTTTTTAATAGGTGATTTTCGTGGCTTCTTAATATCTTGTTTGTGTGAAGGGCACTCTTTTGTATGGATAAATATTTGAATGTAATTTTATGTTTCATATATACCCTTCTATTGGTGCTTTATAAATAATACTTATTAATAATATTTCAATTTCTTCTCACAGTGACAATCATATAAAATATACAGTATATACAATGTTATTTTGCTCTGCTATGAGGCCATTACACCCTATTGTTTATGACTTAAGTCAAACTATGATTTATCTGCAAATTGATAGCTGCTTTGTATAACAAGAAGAATGTGCATTGCTGGGTGTGGGTAAGGGTTGTAAAACACCCAGAGCTGGATACTGGACTGAGATTGCTATTATATTGACAGGGGAGCATAACTCTCAATACTCCATTTACTCATCTTGCATAGCGAGTTGGCAAACTAAGTAAAGATTATTGTAAATTGCAGTTGGGGTTATTGTAAACTACAATCACCATTATTCTTCTAATAATATCTAATGGAGGAATTCTAGTTCAGACATTAGAGGCTGGACGAGACAGTGGAACCAATGGAAAATGCATACTCTTTGGTGCAGTGGAGAATGACTTCCTCCTCCATATTTCAAATCCTGATAGCATTCATTGATTTTGTTGAGCTTTTGTTGGCTAGGGCCAGAGCTTCGGCTTTAAGAGTAGCTGCCTTTTGATTATGTTGTGTGACAGACTGCCTTCACATACAATAAAGATGCAGGTGCAGCCAAGCATTGCCAGATGTGGCCTGGAATCTCTCACCACTGCTGTCAAGCACAATTTGTTGTTAGAATGCTCACTGAAGTAGAAGTAGACCTACACTGTGCTGCAAAATATATCCCATTTATATTCATAGCCGAATCCAGTCATTGCTTTTTATTGATGACTATTTTGTCAAAGAGTTATGCTGATCTGTGTACCCAATTCAAAGAAATAACGGTGTGTCCTTTGCTAGTTCTGTAAGTGCTTACTGGTTTGTCTTATAATGCCTACGATGGTCTACTTCGACATTGCTTGTTCTAGTTGTAAGGTTCTAGGTGCAAGGATAACACCTATTAAGACATATTGTATTATATATTTAATACTATTTATTTATATATTGGTGACACATATCTACCCTAGTAGTGTGATGTACAGAGACTGGGTCAAAGAAGGCTGCCTGCAATGGTCAAGAGGGGGCAGCCTTCTTTGACCTAGTCTCTGTACATCACACTACTAGGGTAGATATGTGTCACCAATATATAAATAAATAGTATTAAATATATAATACAATATGTCTTAATAGGTGTTATCCTTGCACCTGGGGGCTTGATCCATAAAATAGGGATTGACTAACTTGGGCAAACTCTGTATAGAGTGCTGTTAGGTTATCTGCTGTCAGCTATGGATACTTGCATGACATCTTGCCTTTAGGTGTCTCTTTTCTGCTCATGGGGGTGGAAAAAACCTTTTAACCCTTTCCCTGGCTGGGTTAGAGAAAAAAAGAACATAAATCTGAGGCCAGCTAGTGAAGCAGCAGTATACAAGCTGAGCTGGGCCTTGATGTGATGGGAATCCTTTGCCCTCCAGTAATCTCTGATGATATTACAGAACAGGTACTTGATAGAGTCAGCATGGAGAGATGTGAGAAACACACTGATGCTGCTCACAAATGCTACACAAAGAAGAGAGAAGATGAAATGCCTTGTGATGGCCCCAGAGCTCTTCTTACAGCCTGTCAGCTGTTATGGAGTGATTTGATTACTCTGTAGTGTTAAACTAAAAGGATAAATCTGAGTGCCTTGGGAATGGCGATCCAATCCAGCAGTCAGAGGACAAACAAGCTGATAGATGTGAAGTACTTCTGTCATTGCTGGAATGTTAAGATGGCGCTATTTCTCCTAAACAATGGGACTTCTCCTTTCATCATTAGTTTTCCCTCTGGGAATTGTTTCACCTCTAGCAATGCCAATGAACTGGTCTAGAAGCTTAAATTTATTTTCAGTGTGTTTATATGCCATATAATTAAATGCAAGTGGTTAAATGTACATAAATTCAGGTCAGAGGGGGCCCAGTTAGAATACACCCTGCCTTCACAGCTCACTGTCTATTCCGAATCAGCATTATACAGAATACAGAATAATAACGGTACATAGACCAGATATTGCCAGCTGATAGAGAAGTTCATAAAATGCTAGTTCTTTTGCCCGTATTTACATTTCCCATAATTTAAATTGACAGCAATTATCAGATACTGGATATATTGCTTGTATATTTTCCGTGTAGTGTTGCTGTTCAACATGAATTTGTTAAAATGTTAAAACGATAAAACAAACAAAATGTTACACCGTAGGGCTGAATGGAATCACATTTGCTTTGTGTCTGTGATTACAGTACAATATTTTATAACTGTTTCCATTTATTGTCAATTAGCAGATAGTAACAGTGTCGATATGCAAATCTGGAAATTATAAAGGGTTCAAGGTGGGAAAGAGCTCTGTCTTGCTTTTGTTGTAGGGAAATATCATTTATAGCTAGAAAAGTTAATGGAACGTTTTATGCTTTGGGATATGATATGATTGGGGAATCTTTTGTCTCATACTCTGTGCTTTCATTACCTCTCTGGCAATCATTTAAGCTGGCCACACATATGTAAGCTGCCAACTTGGGCCCTGAGTTGGTAGCTTATCAGTTTGTGTATGGGGTCCTTGAGACGTCCTGCCAATAATTATCTAGCTAAAAATCAGCCATATATGGCAGGTTTGAATGTCCCAATGGCCAAGGATCCCATCTGTGCTGTGTTTCTGTGCTGATATCTGCTCCATGGACTGTAGGCTTTTGTGCTCTTAGCTTAAGGCCAACGACACACTTAGGGGCACATTTACTTACTCACGAACAGGCCGAATGCGTCCGATTGCGTTTTTTTCGTAATGATCGGTATTTGGCGATTTTTCGGAAAATTGTCGCGACTTTTTCGTTGCCATTCCGAATGTTGCGCAAAATCTGGCGATTTTTTCGTAGCGTTACTACTTGCGCGAAAAGTTGCGACTTTTTTTGTAGCCATCGCGCCAAGTACGAAAGATTTGGATTCATTCAAGATTCAGTATGGTGACTTTTCTTGGGCCAGTTTGGAGCTGCAGGGTGCCATTGAGTCCTATGGGAGGCTTCCAAAATCATGCTAAGTCTGAAAGTTTCGCCCGCCGCTTACGAGCGCTCAATACGAAAAAGTCGCGACAAGATACAAGCGCATCGTAATGGCTACGAAAAACTCAAGTTTTTTCGCGCAAATCGTATTGGTAACGAAAAAGTCGAGACAATTTCTGAAAAGTCGTTAAGGCGCCGAAAAAAATCGCAAAAAATACGAAAAAGTCCTTTTCCAATCGGAATTTTTCCAATTCGGATTTGTGGGTTAGTAAATGTGCCCCAAGGAGTTAAATTGCCTTGCGATTAATCTCTTTTAGTGATTGCGACTTCTTTCCTCTGAATACTTTCCTACCAACAAGAATGTAAATCTCCAGTAGGACACCATATGTCACTTCACCTTTCTGAAGTCACCCAACGTTGTCTCGCGAGGAAAACTTTGGGCAATTTCAGAGAGCCAAAGCAACATGTATGTTTTTCTACCGGCAATTTACATTCTCGCCTGTAGGAAAGCATTTGAGGAGATTAGTCGGCACTGCTAGAGGAGATCAATCGCGGGGCAACCAATGTTCTTGTGTGTCTGAGACCTTAAAAGCAGTGCTGCTTTATGGACGAGAGGATCTGAATAGCTCATTAACATCTTCTTTGAATGCCTGTGGCACTGGGAGTGAAAGAGATAAGAAGGCTTAAGTGAGGCAAAGTAAAGATATTTATTAATGAATGTTTAAACTCTGTGTGTGTGTGTGTATGTGTGTACCTATAAAAAATGTACCTATAATAAAATGGAGAAAAAATGTTACCATAGTAACCCTTTAATGATACAATATATACTTAAAAAATAGACAACATAAGAATTTCTGCTGGCATTAAAATGCATTATGCCTTATGTTCAGAAAAAATAGTTGATTGTATGTTTCCCTTTCTGTCTCTCTCTCGTGCTTTCTTTGTATTATAAATGTAAACAAGAAAGTGCATAATAGAACCATTTGATTTGCAACCAATCTGTACATCCATATTTACTTAGCTTGTCAATATTGCTGGGAACACTGCTACCTTAATGGATATGATTATTTCAGAGAAATTTACGTTTTACTTGAAAATGCTTTTAAAGGGCCATCATAGGCAAAGGAAAAGTGATCACTGTTTGCCTTGCAACCAAGCGTGAGTTCATAATCTGGGGTGAGTAGTTGACTCAGATCCCAGATGCTGGGAAAGGTGGTTCAGCTATGTGTATAATGATCTTCTCCAATTGGCTCTTGTGCAACAAAATCAATACATTAATTTTTCAGGTTCTGGAAGCACAATTTTTTCCCGAATTAGTTAAAGCTGCCACGGTTGTCAGTTTCTCCACCCTTATTAACCCAATATGTTCTGAGAATAGTAGTTCACAAACAGTAGTGCTGACAATAGTAGTTCGCTTGCAGCCTGAGGAATCGCGTTAAACTGTTCACTTTAAAGAACGCAAATGGCAACATGAGCACAAAAAAATATTTTATGCAGTTTCATTGGGCTGTGCCATTACTATGATTTCATGGGACAGGTATGTTAATATTTTTTGTAATAGCGTACTATAAATCTGTGTAGTGGAATTAAAATCAGCACTCATTTATTTTACAGCCGTGTTATACTGTATCTACTGTATATACAACACCTCTGTGGCATGCAAATACCTTCATACAGTTAATATTGTGTAACAGAAGAGACTTTCCTGCAATGACTGAATAGCTGAACACAGGTTAATGGAGTTGTTTCTTAGGGGCAGAACACGCAAGCAAATCAGCAGTCAGCTGAGACTGGAGAATGCTGGACTAACCCAGCCATAGTCAGGGGACATTTCAGGCTATGGGCCCATAGCTAGGATAGATAGAAAACCAAAATGCTTGTGAGAACATTCAAATAGAATTGTAAATAACAAGAAAGCAAGTAAGCATTGTAATAAATAGAAAAATCCTATTTTTTGCTTTGAAAATATTGCAAATAATTGTTGGTGTACTAATTTAACTTACTATAAACAAACCAGTTAAATGAACCAGACTATTCTAGCTTCCACATTGAATAGTTCTCATGTGTATCTATCTTTAGAGAGTAAAGAACCAACAACCTCACCAGGTGGGAACCTCATTGATACTCAGCTTATAGACGGCTCCTTCTTTATTTGCCTTGTGTTCCCCTAGATGTTTTAATGTAAAGACAGTTTCCAGTGCTTACGGATTCAGTAGATATTTGCCCACATTTACTGACATGGGTACCATCTTGCCTTAGTACAATCAGTGACTAAAATATTTGCTTTTGTTGCTCTAACTGCACTAGACCATTGCAAACAAATGGAAGGTTGCTATGGGTACTGCACTGGAGCAAATTTGCAGCTACAGTATTTTAGTAATCTGGCTCATCTGTGTGTCCTTACAAACACATTTTGCATGTAACTGTCATTTCATGGACAAACAGCAATTTCTATTATTGTATTCTGTTTGAAGGGTTAAATAGACATTATTCACTTACTTATTTAAGTTCTAAAAGTAAACTCGACCTTAGGCATATTCTGCAGCTACAGTTTCTTATGTATGTGTTTATTTGGATTGTCAGTTGTTAGCCCAGCTTTGCTGTTTGTCCATAACGTATGAGGACAAGGCATATTCTATCTACAGTGCAATGTAATCTTGATTGAATCAGACCACTGCCTAGTTACTAGGGGAAGCGAGCCTAGCAACCTGACGTAGAATTTTAAACTACAGTATGTCATAAATTCCTAATTGCTAAAGTTTTGGCTGCACATACTAAAAATACTACACAGAACAGAGTGAGCAAAGGCCTAAAATGATCCCGTATGCCATTACACTAATCTAAACTTCTACTCCAGCCCCAATACATCCAGGCTAGGTCCATTTTCTGCATCTGACTCTCTGATCTTTGTCATCTACAGTTCCTATCTCTTCTATTGCACAAAGCGGAAAGACATACGTTAAAATACTGGCTCCTATAGGAATGAAGGTGATATCATTTATATACAGAAGATGTACATTTTTGTGCTACTTTATTTTTCACAGAATTAGAGGGCCCTGCTAAAAAGATCTTACAATATGTGTCCTTAGTAGAACCCTTCTCTTATCTGGAGTTTCTTTACAGGGCAAGGGCACTGCCTGAAGTGACAAGGTCTGTGGGCTGCAAACTACACTGAGTAGGCTTATTCAGGTGACACGTGCCTGTCTCTAAAAAGATCAGGGCAGCAAAGAGAGGTTAGGACTTTGAGGTGGTTTAGTGCTATTATATCCTGAGCATACTTGGCTCTCCTTTGATTTCTGACTATACATAGCAGTGAACTGGTTGTTACTGGTGATAACATTGGCCAGTGTATTTGTTCTCTATAGATGGCACAGAGAGCATTGCAAAACCCCCTTGGTTTCCTTTCCGAGTCCTTGAGCAACAATGCCCTTTTTGTATCGCTGTGTATACTGCTTCCCCGAGAGCCATTTTTCTTTGTGCAGAGACAGTGAGTTTGCTGCATTGAAGGCAGGATTGCCTTTTTTCACCTACCTATTACTATTCCTGGTGGAGAGCCCCAGGTCTGTAACTGAGTGGTGTTCAATTACTAGAAAGGGCTGGGGAGGGGGGAGGACCCTAGTTAATGGATAGCAGAACTATGCACTTAGACTAATTTACAACAGTAGACAGGTTTGCCTAGCACTGAATCCTTGAGTAAAATTGTAAGTGTGAACACATTGTTCTGACTTCATTCCGACACTGGGCGAATATAAAACAGGCCTTTATATTCCCCTCACTACTTCTGCTTAACCCCACTGTGTTTCTAATAGGATGTCTGCACAATTCACCAGATTTATGGCCTTAACATTTTTAAGCAAGGAAAATTTCATTTCTAAGGTTACATGGCACTTGTTTCTGTCTTGTCAAACCTGCCTCATGCCATCCATTGCCTTTAGCACAAACCAGAATAAATATACACTGTTACTCTTTTATCCTGTTATAATTCAAGGTATATTCCACATATTACTGTTTTGGCACATATATGTGGAGCTGTCATACTGCATTTATTCCATGCTGCAATTTTCATTCTAGAGAAATAGCTTAACTATATTTAATGACTTATATCTTGGCACTTAAAGCTGCGCAACATTCATTCTCTCAATACTTAACTATATGCATAAAGAAAGAACTTCCACATTGCTTTTGTCAGATAGGGCATTCCACATTGAAAAATAGCAATAGTGTCATTTCTGCCTGGCTGGAGTTAGAGCCCAAGGGCATTGCAGAGAAGCATGAACCCCAGTCTGAGGCATCAAAATGAGTGTAACTGAGGATGTCCAACCTAAAACCTTGCCATTTCCTAGGATGTTACTATTTTTGCTGGTTGCCCAGCCAGACTTCTAGTTTATTTTCAAGATTTTAGATTCAAATTGTAATGTCTACCAGGGATGGAGCAGTTCAGTCATTATATAAATATGAATGTGAGAAATACAAAGCAGGAATGCAGATTATAATAGTAAATATCAGAAATCAAAACGCCTTACAAAAGTCCTTATTGCTTTTCATTTATAGTGACTTGTGATGTTTATAAAGTGATGTTTTATATCAGAGTTTCGCTGCTACCTTGTCTACTTGTGTCCCCCCAGCTATTTCCTAAGCTAAAACTTTCTTCTTCCCCAGTTGGCCTGTGCATGGCAGAAGCTGTTCTCCCGCAGAATATGCAGAAGTGTGAGGTTGACATGCCTGCTTACAGGGGATAGAATGCAGAACTTAACAGCAGATGGCTTTGGGTGTTGTCCAGCAAGCTGCTGATCTGGATCCTGTTGAGTGGAAAGTTAAAGGGAGTTTTCCAGAAGTCAGTGCCTATTTGGCACTCTTTTATCTTAGCAAATCCCCATTTAAAGGGAGAATACTCCCAAAAACTAACATTCCTGATTCATTTTATAAAGTTTAAACTGTTTTTTTTCTTTTGTGTAGATATTTGAGGACATAGACATGGGAGTTTATTGTGTGCTAGTCTGATTTTAATGACTTAAAATGCATTTTTTTTGTGCTAAGATTAGTTTTGGCCTGTAGCACCCAAGGCATTTTGATTACCCATACCCAGTCAAAAGGCTTTGGGTTGTGTGGGTCACCTAAGGGCTGCAACCAACATTTCCTCACTGGTGTCAGTGGGAAATGACCCGCAACAATACTCTGTATTTAGAATACAGTTTCTCAGTAGTGCGATTAAAATACCTTGTGTGCGTTTGTCCTTTGTTATTACTGTGTTGCTGCCCTAGGTCCAGTATTGTAGCCTTCTATATGCTGAGAAACCGACCTAAATAATACACGTTCTGCAGATATAGGGTATCACAAGTCCCAAAATCTAGTGTATTCCTTACATAATGACTATTAATAAATATTCTATTTTTAGTGGTTTATGAAATATTAGCATTTTAATCAGTTCTAGGCTACAATTACCAGGCTTTCAGTTTATCGGTTCTTTTAGAAGTCAGAGTGACAGAGACCCTAAGGGGACTATTTATCATGCTGTGTAAAAAAACAATGACCAAATACACCGCACATCCTCAGGCATTATGGGGTAAATATGGCGTACTTATCAAACTGCATATTGATCTTCCACTATCATGTACCTCTGTGTAAAGATCCAGTGTAAACGGAAGCCACTGCTTGAAAATGCTATGTGAAAATATGGTATTTTTTTGCACCTAAACTAAAATGCAGCTTGTTCCCACTGACTTTAATAAATATTGCAAGGACTGTATGGTGAAAAATAATAGCATCAAATCTGGTGATCAGGTGGTGTAAAATAAAACACACACTTTGATAAATTTGCATTTATTTTTCATAGCTTTTTACTCCAAATTTCTGGCATTAATCATTTAACACTATGATAAATAGTGCTGTAACTGTTTATGCCGTTTTTATGCACTTCCTGAAAGGGCAGTTAATTCTAGGGGGTTGCTAGCTCTCTGGTGAGCCAAAAGCCTGATGCTGGCAGTGTAATTTCTATGCTGGAATTAGTTAGCACACTGATGAATTGGCAAAAGTATCTTCTTTGATAAATGTATCAATTTATTAAAACAAACTGCCTGCCCTGACACATGACACAACAAAACAAGGTCAAGAAGAGGCCAGAACCATGAACCACAAATTTAGTCCAGTATAGTCATACCAAGGAACTTGGCAGGAGCAGTGACCTTAAACTGCGACAATAAACTTCAGCTGGTCTGAAAATATATAGGTATTTTGGCCCAAACCATGTCTATTACTTTGTGGTGATGCCACAATGCAATTGTGGTGCATGATGGTACATTGCAACATGATCACATCATAACACAATACTCAAAATAGTTTGATGCTCTAGTGCAACCAGGCAGCTCCACCTTGGTTAGCCCTCAGAGAGTTAACTCCAAAATAACTGTCAAAAAGGGCAAGTCCCTGTGGCCTAATTTATTAGATATATATAGTTATCTCTCATTCATTTTTGTCAAATCCTTCTGTGTTTTAATATTTCTACCTGTTTAAAATCATATTGTACCTAGCACATTGTACCAATGTAGGATAAGGCAAATATGACTTTTTATTCTTAGAATGTTTTTTTTTTTGTTTTTTTTAACCCCAGTAGTAAAATTAAAGAAGAAATAATCTGCTTGGTCATAGGCCAGGAGGGGATTAGTTATAAAATAAATGGGAATTCACTTAAAATTGAAAGCTTGATGGAGCAGATCCAATCTTGTACAGTAAACATTTATTTAAACTGCTATACATAAAATATTAAGCAAACCAATTTCAATTCCATTAACCAATAAACACACAGAGAGATGCACAAATGTTCAGCTTCTCCAGCTCTCTGGGTTTGCTCAAGCATGATCATAGCAAATAAGATGGTGTCAATTTAATTAATTACCGTAAAGCCGTGTGGCAGGGATTATTAAAAAGTCATATTTATATATTTTTGCACCAATCAGGACTGTCATATCTTTTTGTCTTGTAAAGCCCTGTGGCAATCCATTTCCTCCGTTAGTGTCCAGCTCCTTGCTAATTGTATTGATTTTTATTAAATGTGTTCAAATCAATTTTATATATTAGCCCTCTAAAAGCTTTCTTACAAGTATTGAATCTTTTTTTTTAATCATCTATTCCATTGCACTTCAAATTTCCTAGCATTCAATTTCCATTTTCATGTCAGATTACACAAAGCTAATTCCTCTGCAAAAAGGAAGAATGTTCACTGCCAGACACATTAATTCAGGTAATGGATTCCAGCAGCTCATTAAAAAGAGTTCACAGTTGTCTTTGCCACAGAATGGTCTTTGCTTGGATTGTTCTTTCCAGCAATTCAGGGCTATCAATCCTTTAGTGAACCTGTCTTACTGATCCTGTAGCAAAACCAAGAGACTGTATGGGGGGTATCAAGTACCCCCAAAGTGATTTTATATCAGCTTGCAGCAAGTAATGCAATGACTAATTGTTAATATGTTGTGTTGCGGGGAGGGGTAGATACCTGGGTAGAATTTGTTCTTGAAAGCCAAGGTTGACAATCTCATTCTTTCATTTTTTGGCCACGTAAATCCTAGATTTTAGTCATAGTCAGAATTTGTTACTTATAGGCCTTCAGACATGGCAATAGTTCAGTGTTATTATTACTGGAATTTGTATTTATATGTTTTACTATGGTATATAATTGGTTGTTTAAGGGCAGAATAATGCCAAGGCCAGACCATTGGTGACAAGCTAGCATCACTCAACACTCCCAGAGGAACGGCTTTCACCACAAACTTGTCACCAAGGTCGGTAAAACAAATGATGCTGTTGCATAGTGTTTATGATATATAAATAAGGGCGTAATTTCAGCATGCCATTAATTAGTTCATTAGATATCATTCCTCCCAACTGTTCCTTTTGTGACAACGTGCTAAAAGTATGCAGGTGAGGAGACAGTGGACATGGTTAGAAGCACTTATATTAGGGAGAGACCATAACTAGGCATGGCCAGTCAAGAGTTAAGGGCAACTCTTAAAACATGCATAATGTATATGTACATTCATATACACAGTATATATACTGCTGTGTAATCCTGCAGTATGTGGAGTTATGAAGTATAGGTCCATACAGGTCTGATACTTTAGTTATAACCATATGTACATGACAACTTAGTACCCCCCACACTAATTCTGCCTTTCCTTCTCCATTAAGAATTTAGTTCTTTCAATTAAATTATGTACTTTTTAGGCACTGGAAATGTTACAGTTTGGCTCCCTTTAAGGAAGGAAAGTATCTGCATGGCAACTGTAGAAAAAGCCTATTAATCTGTGAGAGCCTGTGTTTCTTACACACTCAGCACAAAGATAAAAGTCTGCTGCTGACAGCAAAATTGTTTATCTGTGTAAGATCTAGTGTCGTGGTTTTTGCTTTTTTTCTATTTAAGAATAAGGTTGACTATAGATATAATGTGGCTGTTGATCTGAAAAGGACAACAGGACAAGTGTTTCTAATTTTTTTTCCAGCGTTTGGCTGCAGCAGTTTAAAGGGGAACTTAAACAAGTCTACATTTATTTAATTTTAACTGCTTGATGGCACAGCTGTAATTTTATGACCTGTTAGTTACCCGCCTTCCCATGCCCTTTAAATTCCAATCTATGATTTTTAACCATTAAATTAACCATTTATAGATTAATTTTTGCTTAAATGGTTTGGGACACAGCTTTAATATTTGTTCATATTCACATAGATAGCCATGTTAAGTTTTATTGGATATCTAACCAGCAAAATGTAAATATGGTTATCTATGTGGCTATGCACAAATGGACATTCATGTATGTATGAAAAGCTATTTATCCTCATAGTATACTATAAGTACTGTAATACATTGTGAAAATGACAACTTATTATGGCTAGGAGGTAACCATTTCCATTTTTTATATGTAAGAATGGCAAAATAAGCTATATGGCAGCTCCCACATACATACAGAAAATGTGATTGATGGGGTCTTTTTTCCTGGCTGCAACAAACACACTCGAGTGTGAGTAACAGCATTCCCTCACTCTCATTGGCTGGTTCCAGGATGAGTCAGCAATGCACTACTCACAACTGACAGCATAGTTGACTTACTTGCAGATGGCAAAAATACTAGGTTAAAATGGCACACTAAAAAAGCTTAAATCTTAAATAAACTTGTAATAAAACTGTAGCCCTATCTTGTGCCTTTCCAGCTAGCGAAGGTAGAACCTGGATGGCACTGGACTCTCTTACCCAGATGGGTCCTTGCTAAGTGGAGGAAGAAGGAAGAGGGTATTGTAAAACTACACCTCTTTGCTGCTGTGTAAAGACAAAAATAGGTAATTTTAATGTCAAAGCGCTACAGCGTTAATACTCACAAAGTAATGAGGTAGTATTGTTGCGTAGTCTGATACAATCATGGATGGAGCCAGCAATTGTGACACCCCTGTGGAGCAGCATGGTCCCTTTAGTAAGGAAAGTTATCTCCAGCTACAATCCTTAGGTGGAGCACAAAGCAGCTCTTTCTAACTATGCCTTCATATCTTACATTCCTAGAATGTACTTTGACAAATGCTAGTCCTTTAATCTGAATAAACCTTGTTCACAGTTCCCCTACTTTTTCTATAAGGGTTGTCCCTCTAGACAAGAACTCTTTATCAAGCATAGTTGACACCAGGCTACCCAGATACATTCACCTGGTCAAACAATGAAAAGCCAAAGGGCTCTGGTACACGGGGAGATTAGTCGCCCGCGGCAAAACTCCCTGCTCGCGGGCGACTAATCTCCCCGAGTTGCCTTCCCTCTGCCATCCCACCGGCGAACATGTAAGTCGCCGGCGGGATGGCAGACGCGGCGAGGCGATTTCGGGAAATCGCCGAAAAAGCCTCGCGAGTCTTTTTCGGCGATTTGCGCGAAATCGCGCCGCCGCGTCTGCCATCCCGCCGGCGACTTACATGTTCGCCGGTGGGATGGCAGAGGGAAGGCAACTCGGGGAGATTAGTCGCCCGCGAGCAGGGAGTTTTGCCGCGGGCGACTAATCTCCCCGTGTACCAGAGCCCAAAAAGAGAGAACCATCTCTTTCCATTAAATACTTTAAGAACAGTAACACAAAAAAGTGTATTAAAGTAATTAAAATATAACAATATAACTGTTGCCATACACTGGTAAAAGTTGTGTGTTTGCTTTAGAAAGACTGCTATAGTTTATATAAACAAAGATGTTTTGTAGCCATGGGGAAGCTATTCAAACTCAAATAGGAATTAATAACACAGGTTACTTAGATACATAGGCTTCTGACTAGTACCTATGGGAATAGCACTTTTAGGGGATCTACAGCCATAGGGACTAGTAACCCCATGGGCCCCTGCAAACCTATATAAAAAAAAACATTGTGTAAAATAATAAATAATCCTTTACTGCAGTTTAGTTTTATACAGTTTTAATATAACAACAACAGTTTGTTAGGAAGAACCCTAGTGCTGGCAGAGGCAAATGTCAATACTGGTATGGGACCTGTTATCCAGAATGCTGGGGACCTGGGGTTTTCTGGATAAGGGGTATTCCTGTAATTTGGATCTCCATACTTTGTGTCTACTATATATCTGATATGTAATTATTATATCTAATAATTAAAAGATTTAATAAACCCAGGATTGTTTTGCCTCCAATATGGATTAATTACATCTTAGTTGGGATCAAGTGCAAGATATTGTGTTATTATTACAGAGAAAAAGGAATCATGTTTTAAAATGTTAAATTATTTGATTAAAATGGAGTCTATGGAAGACAACCTTCCCGTAATTCAGAGCTTTCTGGATACCGAGTTTCCAGATAACAGATCCTATTCCTGTATTTAAAATTGTGGTGTGTAGCATTGTCCCGGAGTCTATGGAGAGCCATAACAGTCTGTCAGAGACAGGGATAAGGGAAGCAGAAACATAGGTGCTTGGATTTGTTGAGTGTATGTGTGTAGGAAAACAATGTAAGCAGAGATTATTGCCAGATTGAGACATATGTATACATTAGACCATATTTAGTATGTCCTGTGGCTTTACAAAGATATTTTCCTAAGTAGAGGACAATGTTTGAGAGGATGTCTTGTCTCAGAAGCTTTTGTAGCATGAACAACGGTCTGGCTAAACTATACACAGTATCATTATAACCCACAGAAGATAAATGTACTGGTTTTGCTAGCGGCTGTCCTCGGGCTGTTTGTTATGTGTATCTTACACTGTCACTACATCACAGACTCACTATTGCCCTACAAGCATGTCTAATGGGATCCTCCGATGCTGATTCCAGCTTACCCTGACCTACTTCTTTTCTTGTGTCCCAGCAAGCTGTCAGGAGCTATCAGAGCACTGGGAGCTGAAATAAACACTCACGGAGGAGAAAAGGCAAAGCGTGTCTGCTGAGCATAATTAGCTGTAACTAGCTTGTGTTTCTAGCTAAACAGGCAGCACTTTACTGCAGTATGCTTTTTTTTCCTAAGGAATTTAAAGGTTGTTTAAGCTAGTCGCAGGATTTAAACAACATTATTTCTTGGAAATTTTGCAAACACAGTCAACAATTTTCTTCTCTCCATGGAATGAAGGCAAATAAATTCACACAGAAGCATTCAACTGATACAGAATATACAATGCACATATAAAAGGGTATGGGAGCATCATTTAGGAACTGCAAGGAACAGCTACAAGGGGGATGCAAGGGGGATGCAAGGAGCGCTGGAGAACAATGTAGTACAATGTGCCGCCCTCAGACTCTTGCACCAGATTATGAATCCAGAACAAAGTACAGAGCACAGTTGGCAGTGAGCAATGGCTAAGAATATTGCATAGCAATCTAGGGCAATCCATAAGATCAATGTCTATGAACTATATTAAGTATAGGCCACAACCTTCTCTTCCCAGAATTGCCACTGAAGTAGACAAACCCCATAATTATCATCCTAATCATAAGTTTATCAAATCCTTCCATGATTACCTTAAAGCACTACATTGTTTTATAGGGGCTCCCAAATACATTTAATTTGTTGATAACACAATTTTGGAAGGGAAAGCTAAGGTTCTGCCAGTTCAACTGGAACATTAGCGCTAATAATTATGTCCTCTGAGGTAACATGTCCTGTGTTATGGTGCCAAGTACTAGAGTTGAAAAATTCACTTTAAAAGGCACTTGAATGCCGTGCAAAAGATATACATCAAGCCTGGAGAGGAAAGGACAGCAGCCTGGGAAGCTTTTAACTTGAATAGTAGGCCCATTTAGATGTACAGTATCACTATCTATTTCTTCTATGGGAACATTTAGAATTAAATACCTTGATCCAGCGTATACTGGCAAGAATGCCCTGCGCTAGATCACTGATAACTTAACAAGTATTCATAAATTAGTCATCTGTTTTTCTAGAGTTTTAATAGACTAGCTTA
Source organism: Xenopus tropicalis (assembly GCF_000004195.4). Taxonomy (NCBI): domain Eukaryota; kingdom Metazoa; phylum Chordata; class Amphibia; order Anura; family Pipidae; genus Xenopus; species Xenopus tropicalis. Next base: position 57,871,942 of record NC_030684.2, read on the forward strand.
GTAAACCTCCCGAGCCAGTTCCCACAGCTCACTTAATTAATTGTATAAATATAGACTCTAACAGGCCGGAAGGTTTCTTAAGAATCCTACAGAAAAAAATGTTCATAGCAGCCATAATGGCAACAACCTTTCACCTTTGTTTGCCTCAGAAAAGAAAAACCAGATGTGAAAACTGATGGTGGGTAGATTTCAGCCAATAAGCAGTGGCATACCTCCCAACATTAACCATTCACTAGGGAACCTGATGAGAAATGGATTAAGGAGGGCTGCGCCACAATTTCTGGAGCCCCCCATCAGGATAAGTCCGGGGGTGTGCTTCATTAGTTTCTCTCAATCAGTGGCTGCAGAGATCTGTATCAGTACATTTTTGTGAGAAGACTCCAGTATAGTGGGAAATACATTCTTCTTCCATGTATTGTTTAAATGGTCGACTATAACGATGATAGCATGAACCAGTAACCCAAAAACATCTTGCTCTGGGTCAACCATGTGTATATTTTTAATATGGTATTTTTATATGATTTATGCAATGGTCCTTTTACGACATTTTTAGCCTGATATTTTCAATGTGACAAAACTGTGCCTTGAATGAAAGGCAGGTAACTGTCTCAATGCTTTCAGGTGGTCAGTGGCAGTGTAGCTGCTACCATGGGATTCCTGGGAAGGGTTAATCGCCGTGTCTGCCTCTGATCTGCTGAAATATTAAAGGCCCAATGAGTCATGGCTAATTACACAAGTAGTACATCTAGACTGAGCTATCCGCCAATAGGAATCCTGCACTGTCCAATTCACTAGGAGAGCTGTTCAGCCTGCAAGGACATCTATTAGCAGTAATGTTTCTATTTGGGTTTTAATCAGATGAGGTTTGACTTTCAGATTTTTAGGTCAAGTAAGTTAATGTGATGTTGCTCTGTGGCTGGATTTATTAAGCAATATGTAATCTCAATTGGAAATAGCGCACACACACATAACTGCTGGTGTCAGGCATGCTTAAAGTGACAAGAAATCACTCTTTTCTTCCATTGGAAAGGGAAAGTGTAAATTTGGTTGTACAGAAATGCATTATTCAAATGGTGCTTTATAGTCACACATTAAGGAAAGACAGAATGGCTCAATTATAAAGCACATGCAAAATAATGAAAATGGGTTAAATATAAAAAATCAGTTTTTTCAGAAGCCTTATGGGTTGGATTTTGCTATAAGCCACACGCTTCAGTTCTAGGAACTATGATTCCCAGCATTCTTAGCAAGTCACTGCTCAAATTGCTGTTGGCTAGCTGATGTGGCTTAAAATATCCAACCTCTGCACAGCTAGGCAGCACACCTTATCATGGCTATTATATATATTTCCCCTAATGAATAGTATATCCCAGTTTAATGACTTTAAGGTTAATGCGTGTTTGGATTGTTTATGCTAAATGGCTCTAGCTGGAGAAGATAGTTCCAGGATTCCTTTCAAATCTATGAAGCAATTTTTCCCTTTCGGCGCAGACAGCTCTTCATTGTTAGCAACTGTCAGGCAGCACAAATCGCTTGTAAACCGAGTTGTTTCCTGCAGTGATGCTATTAATGGATGGAGCTTTGCTTGTTTTATCTCTATTTCTGAATATTTCAGCTTGCTAGAAATCCTTCATTTGATCCTTGAATTGCCATAGAGTTAAACCTATATAGCTAAGGAACAAAACAGAGCCACGTTATAAAGCAAATCTATCACATAGTATGACATTGGCTGGGGAATAGGCCACCTTTGGTGCTCATGCTGTTGAGATATTACGCCTTCCAGAGGGACTTTTGATACTGTTATTCCCCAACAGCTAGAGTGTCTGTCACTGCCGTAAGGGAGCATAGCTGACATTTTTCCTGCCCCTGTGTGATCCCTAACAGCCACTTTGTGGTGATATTACTGATCCCTGAAGTTACCTCTGTAGGGTATTGCCAGCTAGTGTCAGACATGTAATTTCAGGATTACCTTAGGACGTACACCACTGATTATGTGTGTTATTGCTGGCCCTGTAGCCTAAGCTAAGCTTCCCTTTATGGGTGCAGGGACTGTAATACTATATTCACATGAAAACATATGGGGGAATGTTATAAATGTCATAAACAGAACAAAAAGGTAAATTCTTAGATTGCAATGTAATACTGGTGGGGTCATTTTGCTACATATATTTTTGCTTTTTCATTAAGAAGGAGAACACAATGCTTAAACAATGTTAAATCACTGGCTGCCTTGATTGATTGATCCATATCCCAAGTATCCTGCACTGTATAGTAATTTTGTGGAGTTTAGTATACTGTGTATGTGCCCGACTTAAGGTTAAACATGGCAGAGCAGTGCTCTAAAACTTAGGTTCCACAGGCCACGGCAGTTCTTATGGAAGAGGCACACAGGCCCAGGCTCATTTTCCTCATTTAAAACATATACTGCTACAAATGATTTAATGCCTTTTACCCATTAACTGATAGGTCCCTAAATTATTTTGTGGATTTACATAACCTGTAATAAATATGCACAAATGAAACTTGGTTCAGGTTCTCACTACATCCCCCAATACGTAAAGACTTGCTAAAGATCTGCGGTTTGTATATGAGTTCAGTGAGAATGACTGTTGGCATACAGGACTGAATTCAGCTGATCGCAGAGGACTACATTAATTTACTTTTATAGAATTGTGATTGGGTGCATTTCTACTAACACTATCAATCCAAAGGATCAGGTCCTGTTTGTATGCAAAGAGTTGTGCCCAGTGAACTTGCATACAAAACACAGATCTGCACAAGGCCTGAGATAAAGAAAGCAATAAGATTACGCCCTGGATCAATAACCTTGAATTTCCTAAAACCCATCTGATAAATTCTTACATTTATTTGACACAATCAGCCATTACATTTTCCAGTAACCAGGAAATTCAGAGCATTACAAGGCTTTATGTTAAAAACCCTATTCTATAAGTGTCACTTTATCAGACTAGGGCTAAAGGTGGCCATACACGCACCGATATTATCGTACGAAACCTCGTTTCGTACGATAATCGGTGCGTGTATGGCATGTCGGCGAGTCGACCGATATCGCAGGAAGCTGCCGATATCGGACGACTCGCCGATCGGACAAGTTTGAAAATTTTGATCGGGCGCCATAGAAGGCGCCTGACCAAAATTCTCCCTTCAGAGCTGAATCGGCAGAAGGAGGTAGAAATCCTATTGTTTCTACCTCGTTACCTGCCGATTCAGCCCTGAATGGTGTGTGGCGGATCTTACGATGTTTCGTGCGACCGATGGTCGTACGAAACATCGTCAGATCGCCACGTGTATGGCCACCTTTAGAGTCCCTGAGCTCAACGGCTGCAATTTTTTAAAAATAAATACACCCTTGTCACCTTTCTTGTGACAAGGGTATATTTATATATAGGTATATAAGGCCCATCAAGTGAAAAAAATTCTGTTCCTTGATTGGCATGTGCCCCCAGGGAGAAGGTAGTGCCTAGACCAGCACCAAAATACAGCCCTGGACAGGTGTGTATTGCATATTTAAAGGGAGGGGAATTACAGAACGCTAAAAATCACCCAGCGCCTAAGGTCAGTGCTCTCCGCAGTAACAAAAACACTGGCTCACTTCCCATTGGCTGCCACTAGCACTTTTAGCAAGAGGAACACAGCACCATATTGATTAACCTGTGGGTGAGTAAGAGGTAGTTGTTTTGTTTTATTCTACAATAAAACGAATAATTTAATATTACAGAGTTGGCTAAATCTCTCTTGTAACAAAGACAGAACACATTAGGACTCTTAGCTTTTATTTTGCATTTTATTGGTAAAATGTAAGGTTTTAAAATAATATGGCCAGCCTCATGAAAATTTCAGACTGTAAAAGTAAAAACAATCCATTTTTTAAACTGTAATTGCATGTTATATCTCTGCTGCATATGATTTCCCCGCCTTTCTTACAGTCAGGGAACTGTACACTTTTTTAAAGCATGGTCAAGCCTCCTGCAGCTATATGTTTCCATAAATATTTGATTGTAAGAATGTAAGAATTGCCTGAGGATAAAATAGCATTGTGATTATGACCTCCAGTGTGCAATTAGTTCTGCAGAACCAAATAACATTTTTACAATTTTGCATAATGCAAATTGAAATAAAATATAGAGGTAATGGTATAGAAGGGCTTAAATTAAAATCATTTGTTGGACAAAAAAATAACAGAAAAAAATATTCTTATGTGACCAGCAATTCTGTCTTCCCTTGAGACCTTTTTAGAAGTGAAGCCATAGGGTTTCCCAATTCATTTGTATGAATATACAGTATAGGCAATTTGGGGCAGGGAGGGTATGGCATAAGGCTGTAGAACTTCATTGTGTAACATGATTACTGAAGAAAATGGGCTGTACTATATGGCCAGAAGTATGTGGACACATTTTTTAAATATTGGAATGGCAATTTAAGCCACGTACATCTTTGCCAGCACAGGTGCCACTACAACACAAAATGCCATTCCTCACAATTCTGTGCTTCCTTCTTCGTGGCAACAGTTTTGGGAAGGCCGACTTATGTTTCAGCAAGAAGTCAGGCCTAATCAACTCAACATCAGTGCCCAGCTTTGCTAGTGTTCTTATCAGTTAATTGTAGAAAATCCAACTATGTTCCCAAATTTATTTAAAACCCTTCTCAGGATAGTAGAGGGTTTGGTAGAGGACCAACTTTGTGTTAATAGTATTGGCTTTGGGATAAAACCTCCACTTATTGTTGGTCAAATAGTGCATGAGGCTGTGTTTTTGTTTTTATAAACTTAATTTGTTATACAATAATGCAGAGCTATTATGAATCTTTGACACTGACACTATAAATCATCCATTAGCCTTAGAACATGTGGGGTGAGGCTTAGGTTTTCATTAAAGTGTTGTATTTGTCTTTCCTTTCTCTTGAATATAGGCAACTCTGCACATAGTAAATTACATGCCTAGGGTCACCACCTGTTCATTGGCTTTCGACTAGACAGTGACACTAGGTGACAACATCAGATGACAGAGCCAATAATGTTTAGGGGCAGGGCTGATAACATAAGAGGTGGGGCAAGAACTAGGCAGTGCTTTTGGTGCTTTTTAGGTCTCTTACTAGCAAAGTTTGTCAAGTTTTCAAAACTCTGAAACCTGACAGTTTTGAACTGGACAGCCTAGGTAAAAATCTAAAATCGGACAGGTAGCAACCTAACCCCAGTACCTCTTACCTTTCTAGTTCCATCCAATTCTTGTAGGGCATAGTGCACGCACAGCACACAAAACAAACCCTTATTTAGTCGGGGCTCTAAGGATAAAAAGCGCACCTTTTATTATGTTAAAGTAAACCAGGGTTATGAAAAATTTTTTTTACACCATAGCTTTTCCCTAAAAAATATTGCTATTTTTGACTCTGAGCCCTACATATTACTAGCATTAAATACAAGTGCAGCCACTAAACACCGGTATGCCCAGGCTGATTGAAACACTTAGCTTTATTGCTTTATTAGCTGAAGGGAAAAGGAAAAACTGAAACAGACTTGATGCAGTTCTTATTATTTCTCTTGTTAACATCTCTGGCTGCTGTGACAACAGTGAAAGTGCCTTTTGTTGAGCCTCTCTGTTCTCATGTAATTTGGTAAAACACTGCCAAACGCTCTGTTTCACCCCATTAGTGTATTGCTTCGATCGATGTTGATGTTTATTGCTAATGTCTTCTAGTATGCAAGAGCCAACTTAACTTGTGTACAAAGCAGGGGACTACAAAGCGTAAACTCTCCAAAAGCAGATGCTGTAAGTGTTACTTATGTCATTTAGCCTTTGCAGTTCAGTTTTGTTTGGAAATTTGGCAATTTGGAATCAGAATGCTGGCTTAATTAACTTCTGTTCTGTTTCTAGAAATACTTATGGGCTGACAGTGGAAGCTAATTCAGGACTTCAGCTTACAAATATCACATTATAAGGGGGGTTATTAATAGAATTTTTGCCATTCATTTCTGGATTTGATGCTGACCTAGGTACATATGTGTGGTGTTTGTATGTTCTCCATGTGTCTGCCAAATATGGCTCACCAAAAATGTCTCAAAGACGTTTGAAAAGCAGATCCAAAGATAGTAAAAGTACTTTCTTTCAAGTGCATGTTTTACTCGCACTCCAGAGTGTAGGGGCTTTCTGTCTTTGGGCTGAATAGCCAAGGAATCTGTGCTGTTTTGCAATTTGCTCTACGAAAGAGAGAAAAGGAAAGCAATCCTTCATAAAGGTTATTGGGTTTTCTGTGCAAGTAAATGATTTATTGTTCCTTGAGCCAAGATGTCGTTAAATAATGATTTATTTTGCAAAGCTGTGATTGAAGTAAAATCATCTTTTAGTGTATAATCCATGATATGTCTTTGGAGCGTGCATTCTCTTTTAATTAGCTGGCCAGGTTGTGAAGGTTAGTGTAACATTAGGGCATTAAATATTAGTGTGTTGTGATATCCAGCTTGTAACGTAACCCTGCGGATCAATGTGAATTAAAACAATCGTGGTTGGATAATGCAATTTGAGAATTGTTTAATATATTTCTTTTTTTAGGAGAAGACGGACAGAAATAGCTTTACTCGCTACTTCCACCGCTGCTGCCTATTTCTATTAGCTAGTTTAAATTTTTTGTTGTACTCATTAGGAATGCAAAGCCAGGCCAGTTTTAGGGTAAAGCAGAGAAGTTTGGTGTACACGTGATATTTTTGGTGTTCACATCAGGGATATCTAAACTGAGCCCCCCAGCTGTTGAGGAAATGCTAGGAGTTGTAGATTTAAAACAGCTGGTTGGTGCAACTCTTTTTCCCTCTCTTTCTGTCTTTGTTTTCTCTATATCTTGTAAATACAATGCAGACTTAACTCTTACCTATTTAAGTGGATGTGTTAGAAAATGCTAAATTGGGTAAGTCATCAAATTTCTTTGTGGCAGAAGAAGTCTAAGTGCATCTGTATATAATAGTTGGATAATCTGTTGGTTGTTACAGTTGGTTTGTTACTAATCTGCCCTGCTGTGTCAGCACAGACATGGAGGAAAGGCATCTTGAGGTCACATAGGGAACAAAAAGCTCAGGTACTCTATGGCACAATAGTCTTATTTTATAGTGCAACACTGCTTCTCACACACACACCTAGGGGCTGATTTACTAAGACACGAATTTGAATCCGAATTGAAAAAATTCCGATTGGAAAACGAACATTTTGCGACTTTTTCGTATTTTTTGCGATTTTTTCGGCGCCTTTACGACTTTTCAGAAATTGTCGCGACTTTTTTGTTACCAATACGATTTGTGCGAAAAAATGCAAGTTTTTCGTAGCCATTACGATTCGCTCGTATCTTGCCGCGACTTTTTCGTATTGAGCGCTCGTAAGCGGCGGGCGAAACTTTCAGACTTAGCATGATTTTGGAAGCCTCCCATAGGACTCAATGGCACCCTGCAGCTCCAACCTGGCCCAAGAAAAGTCACCATACTGAAGCTTGAATGAATCCGAATGCTACGAAAAAATCGCAACATTTTGCACAACTTTCGGAATGGCTATGAAAAAGGCGCGACTTTTCGCGCAAGTTTTAACGCTACGAAAAAATTGCCAGATTTTGCGCAACATTCGGAATGGCAACGAAAAAGTCGCGATAATTTTCCGAAAAATCGCCAAATACCGATCATTACGAAAAAAGCGCAATCGGGCGCATTCGGCCCGTTCGTGGGTAAGTAAATGTGCCCCCTAGTGTCTTTGATTTATCATTACTCCTCCACTTTGCATTTCCTGATCTTTCTTGTGACCTTTAGAACTGTAATATAAACCATATACTGAGACAAAGGAGCATAGCAAATGGGTGGTGTCTACTTACTATTTATTAATATTTACTATTATCAATCAGTTTTTAATAAGGTATTAATGCAATTCAGTTATGGCTATGGTATATAAAGTATGTTAATATTACCAATTCATTCTCTTTTAAAGCCAGATGTATCAGTCTTTACCAATTAGAATAACCAATCTGAACCACTAGGCAGTTTTTTGGAGTTGAGTCATACAGTATAATATCACTCTCAATAGTAATAGGAATTGGTGAAACATTAGGTTTGCAAGGTGATAGTTGACAGACATTATAGTAATCTTATTGTATTTTTATTGCATTTGTTAAGATGCATAGGGGAGAAATAGAAAAAGAACCAGGGCAGTACATAGGAAGCATTAAGGAGACAGGCATATGAACTTTAGAAATTAAGCAAGGGAAGTCCATGGGTAAGAGAAAGAATTTCAAATGGGAAGAAACAAAGCATATTGGGATGATTGGAGTTGTCAGATGGCAAGGTGACATAGACTGTTATGGGAGCTGTAGGATGGAGAGAAGGGCATAGGCTGGATTGAACGGTAGACCGGAATAGGTGCTGAATGAATTATATGAGCTAGAAGCCACAAGTAGCAGAGATTTCTGGAGCTTCAGGAACTTTATTAACAAAAGATATGGGAGATCGACAACATGAAGAAGTAAGTGAGACAGACAAAACTATTTAAGAAGAGGTTGGAGCAGAAGTTGGGTGAGATAAATACAGTGAGGAAGAAAAGGCTAGAAGAATAAGAAATCTTGAGTGCTTGTGAAATTAGGACACGACTAGCAGCTGAGGAACGAAGGCAGCATGAAAGAATAGGGTTAAAACCTGGGAGCTTAAAGATGGAGAATGAGAACTAACACTGTAGGGGAAGGCTGAGGTATGGGGGAAAGAAATGTTGGAAATGCGAGAGGAGAGGATCAAGTGAAGAATGCAGATAGAAACTAGAGGGAGCTTAAAACTTAAAAAAATGTCAGATGTACAAAGGAGGATTTAGGAAATGGAAATGATAGCCATGGCTTGATGTGGTCCTCTACCAATTAAATTTTTAAGCCAATCAATATCTTTTCTAACTACTTAATGTCGTTGATCAGGTAAGAGCTTATTTAAGCTCATACACAGGCCAATAAGATACAGAATTTTTCAGAAATTACCAATTTAGGCAGAAACCTGTGTGTACAGACAGTTTAACTGATGGAATATATAAAGCAGGAAATTGATAAGAAGTTAGAAACAGATAAAGAGAAGAAATGAGGTAGCACATGAGCCAGGAAGGTGCCCGACAAGGGTTAACACATAGACATGGTAACAGGCATAGGGCGAGATGAATAAAGGGTAAAATGTGAGGTGTGGAGATAAGGTGATGAAAAATATTGATAAGGAAAGGGAGGGGTAAAGAGATAAAGAACAGTCACTGGAACTGGGGGGTGGGAGAAGACTCAACATAGAGGTCAAACCTTTTATAACTACAAATTCCCATAACAAACTCAGACATATATTGTTGCCTTCGCAGTGTTTTTAGATATAGCCCAATCCATTGATTAACATATAGCTACCAACATTTTAGTACTCCTCTTTACTTTACTTATTGTCAGTGTTTCAGATCAGAGTTAGCTTCTTTGCCTTATTGCTGTCATTTGAATTATGCAACACGATTGGCAGAGTTTCATTAAGGAGAAACCAATATGAAATTGTACTCACTTGGCTATTCATTGACTTGCCTCTGGAATGTGGTGTCTGTGAATTGGAGCGCTTTGTTCTGCTGAGAATCAGCCCTTTGTATAAAGAGAACAGTCATATTGTCTGCATTCCACAAGCAGTTCAGGAGAAGCATTCTTGTTTGTGCATGTGCTGTGCATTGTACATAGTGGTAAGAAGATCTATTAGTTATGACACTGCCATTAATAATTAGTTTAAGTTCTTTCCTGCTTATGGGCCCAGAATAAACCAAACTCTTGGAAAATGCAGTTATAACCCTGTAGATACGATATCTAACTTTTGCCTCTGGGTCTAGCATATCTTCCCAGCCACAGACATGATGGCAAGTTCACAATAACACAGGATATGTCAGCAGATTTGATATACTGTGGAAAAGGCCACTACCTTATTAAAGGTCATTTTGTATTTTCACTACACTCTAGGGAATTTGTCCTACAACGAAGGGAAAAGATAATAAATTAAGGTAAAACAACATGCTAGTCTCTGACAATTCCATTGTGTTCTGCTGAAATCTATGTAATAATGGTGGTGAAACTCACCTCATAAAACACAAGAGCTACATGATTCAACAACCAAGCTAAATATATAGGCAACTAATGAACACTTACACCTTTTTTAAACTATTAAGCTGGATATCTATGGATATCTATATATCTTTTATTGGTTTCAGCAATTGCTCACTCTTTCTTTACTGAAAAGCCAAATCTTAGTATAATCTTCCATGTTGCAACCAATCCAGATTGGTACTAAAGCCATACAGGTCAATAAATTGAACTGGCACCACCCTGACACTTCCATGGGGTGCAAAACAGTATCCTTAGGCATCCAGGGATACCATAATGTGCTTACTATATTTCCTTTTCAAAATGATATACAAAGCTACTGCCCCCTATAGAATAGGAGGTCTCTGAGGAGCAGTTTGGTGATATAATTTCCATTCACTCAGCTGCTACTTAAAGAACCATTAACATAAAGCTCACTTAAGTCACTTTAGTTAAAAGAGCTGATGGGAAACAATGGCAAATATATATAAATATAGAATATGTAATATATATAAATATGAAAAGTGTGAAGGAACATGGTAGAAAAAATGCAAGTTTATGTCATTAAAATGACTGTAGACTTTGTAAGACTTTGATCTGACTGGCTTTGATCTGACACTTATGGCATTGCCAAAAACATAAAACATATTGGGGGTGATGTAATAAAAGGCACTAAGTTTTCACAGGTGCAGTAACCTATAGCAACCAATCAGCAGGTAGCATTTACTGGTCACCTGTTTGTTGCTCTGGGTTACTGCACCTGGGCAAATTTAGTGCATTTTATTAAATATGGGGGATTGTTATTGTTGTCAGTGGACATGCAGTATGGCAGCTTACACCTATATGTATAAATGTATTTTACCCTGGAAAATGTCCTATGCTGTCTGCCTAGAGCGACAATTAATATATGATAAAGGCAAATGTGTGTATAAACATGACATTGTTACTCCCAGCGAGATGGTAAAATACCCATTCACAAGCACAATAAAGGTTCCCCGTAATGGTTACCACAAAGCTTTGTGGTGATAAGTTCTTTACAGGAAAAGGCTGTCACAATGTGAATTTTTTTTATTCTGCCTACAAAAGCTAACAGCTAGTGACTAATGACAACAGAAGAGGGAAACCGACTTCAACATCAAACAGTCCCTCAAAGAGCACCTTTTATCTGCTTCTTTCCATTTCATAGAAATGCCGATCTCGCAACAATCTCATTCTGATTTTCATTGTAATTTACCCAGTCATGAATACACGGCTCATTACAGGAATGCACATGATTTCTTTAACACTTTGGAAGCCAATTGGAATTGACTCTAGTGTTAGCTAGTTTTACTCATTCAGTCAGCCATTCTAATTATTGAAATAGGCATTTACCTTATATATAAGTAAGGTTTCTATGCACTGTTTTTCTGTATATGGTACATATGGATGATTATTTAACATGGGCTTTAATTCCCTTAATGGATCTTAATGGAAACTGTCATAGTGTTATACCGATGACAGTGCAAATCGTCATACACATGGTAGAATGCTTAGTTAGCCTAAATGGGCTTCCCTTTTTTATTAGTAGCATTATATAAGCAGGCACAGCTACAATAGGAATTTTGTTGATACAGACATTACGCTTTATTGTAATGATGCTTTTTATGTCTGTAAAGAATGTCTATAACTGAGGCAAGCAATATGGCAGCTCACATTCCTTTAATAAAAGTGAAATATACAGATACGGAATGTTCACATAATACATGCTTTACTTTAAAGTTTGAGAAATCACAGATATTGATCATAAGACTCAGAACATGAGTGATGAAGTTTCAAGGTTTGTGGTTAATGTTCCAGGCCACACAGTTCTATAGAAATTACAGAAAAATAAAATTTTCAGTGATTACAGGATTTGTATGTTTTACCTGTGGTGATTCCAGTGGTTTCAAATGGGAAGGTATATTTAGGAACTTTTTGCCTTGGGGAGAGGCAGTTTCCATAGTGTCATCATTCATCATATAACACACAAGTACAAGGGTCTATTTTTTTTTACCAGGTAATAAAGTGTTTTAAAGATCTTAGGCTTGTTTTTTTTTTGTTTTAGAAAGTTGCTAGGTATGGTAAGACCCCATGTTCTGTGTCTTTTCCCTATTACTTCTCTTTTCTTTCCCTATCTGGGTCTCATCTGTTTCTTTATCATTTCCTCCCTGTCTCTCTCCCAGCATTAGTGTTGCAGATGGGGAGCCTTCGTTCATCGTGCAATACCCAATGCATGGATAATTGTTATCTGGAAACCTAGCAATTTGTCTGAGCAAGGTCTCATGTTGTATGTCATTATCCCTCATTCTGACTCGGGAGTCTTTCCTCTTATGTTTGGGTTTGACAGCTGCTTCCCAGTTCTCGAAAGATTGTCTGGTTTATAAAGGTTTGGACAAAGGACAGAAAAAAGCATAGTCAGTCATACTTGTATGCTTTAGCCCCAGAAATGTATGAACTAATGAATTTTGCTTTTTTTTGATTTGTGATCACTTTGGGGAGTCGGGATGGGTTCTGCATCTTTGGTAACACAATAGACTCTCTTTTGATTTACTTTTTCAGGGAGCAGTAAGGTATTGTGATATTATGAGGCAAAAGAAGGAGTATTCTCTGTGCTGCTGAAACTCTGCAGTGTTTCTACAATTTAGCGTTTTGTCACAACATTTCCAAATTTTTTTTGGTGTGACTCCTAAGTCATTGCAGTCTTAGTACACACTGAAGGCTGAAAGCAGGGAATGCAAACATTGCATGTCCTTAAAAGCTTTCCAAAAACTTACAGGGATGGCATCATTCCCATTTGTGCTTAGGCTAAAAAAAGGGAATGCAAGCAGTAAACTAATAAAACATATTTGCCAAGAAGGGTGTGTCTGGTATCAAGTGTGTTAAAGACCTTCAAATAAACCTGCACATTCCAAGAGGCTGCAAAATGTAACAGAATGAAAAGGTTGCATGTTTAACTTTATTCCAAACATTTAAAGGTGTTTTGGGGTAATTTCTGCTCCTTAAATCACTTGTGTGCCTCCAGCAAAGGCAACATAAGCCAAAGGTATTGGGAGGTGGCCTGGAAGTTCTGGCACAATAATTTACACCTTTCCCTGACACACATGTAAATTCTGCAACCACTGCACATTCCAGGAACACCAAATAAAATCTTCTGCTTATTATCATGTAATGTAATGTAAAGTTTTCCAATGAAGTTTAAATCCTAAATTGAGCTCTTTGCCATTCCACTGATGTTTGCTGTTATGATGCCCACCTTCATTATCAAAGCACAAGAGCAGAAAAGCCCCTTGGATAGCCAAGGTCATTTAGAACATCATCAGATGTTTCCCACTATTTGGAGTAAAGGCGAGCAATGCATTTTTTCCTCTTTCAGAATACAAACTTAGGGTTGCTTCAGTGAGTAAATCTGCTATAGACCTGATGACTTCACTTTCAGGAAAATCTGAAAGAACGTCACACTACAGGGCTTTGTGGTTAAGAACATGTAAGCAACCTGATTCTTTCACTTTTTCTCTGAGTCAGCATTTTGTACTTTTGCATTGTAAATGTTAGAGATTTGCCTTGTAATCTTCTATTGCACAGAAAGTTTTGTCACAGTATTACTAAGTAATACAGTATTAATAATAGGAATTATAGTATAAATCCTTGTTTGTATTGAAGGCACTAGACCAAAATTCAATATTTGTTTATCCTTGACTTTCTGTGATAATGTCTCATATTTATTAATAGAGCAGATTTCCAGCCCAAACATGTATTGTTTGGGCTTGTAGATATAATACATTGCTTATGAATCTGCTTCAGATGAGAATCTATGTATTACTGCTGTAAGGATAGACATACACTGTCCCTGTATAAGCTGTGATTATAGCTTATTATAGTTTATAAGTATTATTATATAAGTATAATTATTATATAATAAATGGAGTTGTATAGTTATTTGGAATCAGAAAGTGTGTGCCTTGTAAGGACAGTCAAGTCATAAAATGAAAAAGGGAAGCACAGTAAGTGCCACAAATATACAAAACATTAAGATAAGAGGTCTCTGCCCCTAAGGGATTATGTTCTAAGTGGCCAAGATTTACAGCTGTTTATATACAGAAGCAAGCTTAAAGACCACTTTAAGAATTTAGAACACTTTGTAGTGTAACTGTAACAGCAATTTAAAGGAACTACCTGACAATACTGAATGGGTGTAGCTTATTAACACAAGGTAAAAACACAACTTGTTTAACTCCTGGATGGGTGGAACTTTTCACACAATTGCCAGAATATTAGTCAAGAAAGTATTGCCAATCAGTACCTTTAGGAGCTGAACTACTAGCAAGGATGCAGTAGAGGTCAGTTTGACCCAACTGTCAATTTTTGCCTATTTGTCAGCATTCCAGTTGCCATAACAATGTTGTGTTTGCATAATGCAGCAGGTTAAGCAGGAGCTTTAACACCTAAGAAGACACAAATTATATTATTCTTACTGCTGTCTCCAGTGCCAGAAGGATCTAGTCAAAATGCATAATGCAGTTAGTATGTGTATCTATTTTTACAATATGCCCAGAGATGTTTTTTTATCTCTATAGGGTATTAAAAATGCATGTCCTTATTATCTACTTTTAGAGTGATGCCATCTAGAGCTGTTTATAGGGCAAGAATTATATATCATAGATATTACCAATAAACAACACAGAATGATAGGGGAACGTGAGTGATGGTATACATCAAATATAATGAAATATCAGAGTCTGCTGCCTCAGCTGATAGAGAACAGAGTTGGGTAATTAGAGTTGGTAGGGATGGAAGCTCACCACTTTATTTAGTAGACTACGTGTCTTTATTATTGTTAAGGCGATGTTTAGGCACTCTTCTTCTGCTGCCATTATGCCATAGGATGATAGCTCAACCCTTTGTGAATGGGCCACTGTAGGCTGTTGTGTGAATATACATGTATGCAGCATGACATCCATTCTAGAACATACAGAACAGTGGACAATCAAGGAGGAGTCAAAAGACAATTACTTCTGCAGTGTTCTTTGACTGTCTTGCCTATATGTATCTGAATATCTACATTGTAATGGAAAAGAGCCTATTGGTGTATTGAAGAATCTTTCTCACCCATGAGTTTGTTTTTTAATATCATTATTCATTATTAAGTGACTCCCAACTTTTCCAGTATTATAGTCCAACCAATTGCTGTAATATCTTAGTTTACAGAATTTCATACACAAGATAAGAACTGAAAGCTTTCCTCCTGTCATTATGTGACTACAGTAGGTTTTGAATAAATGTTAACATTTATTCAAACTAAAACTCCATCAAGCTCCATTTGTTAAACCCCACCAACAACGTTAATACATGATTGTTTGTTGGGCAGAATATTCTGGCGTCTTTCATCATGTGCTACACAAAAAAAGTCAAATCTGGGTCAGGCAAGATGCTGAAAAGTTGCCATTATTTCAGAGTTAACCAGATTTGTCTTGGTATGCAAGGTTGGAGCTGCCACGCTCTGGAGCCGAGTGGAGACGGCTATCCTGCAATCCAGAATGCGGCAGGAAATCTGCATAACAATAGCTTACATCCTGTAGGGCAGGACCTGTTCCAACACACTGAGCTACAGGTAAATCCCTGTGTGAATCAGTGTAAGGAAACGTTTGCCTGATAACTTTTTTGTTTTGTTTTTCCAAAGATGGCTATATAGCCTTATTCATTATAAACAATTATAGAGCTCATATGCTCTATATGTCTGTGTGTGTCTCATAATCCTTTGTTCAACAGCACCCCCAAATGCTTTCAGCTGTTAAGGTGGTGCTATGCTAGCTCCCCAAGAAGCACACCTTTGTCTAGCCTGGTTTATTTGCAGTTTGGCCTTGTACATTAAAATATCTTTTTTTTCGAATGGTTGATGACCGCACAAGTTAAGAGTTAATAGGCAACTAACTTTTTCTGTTTGATTGGCCCTGATTGATATCATACAATATGGATACCAGTCAACTAGTGAGAGTTTGCTGTGTCTTTGGACATTTTTAAAACTATAGTGGCAGATTGTTCTTTATTTTGGATAAACATACAAACCCAGTGATTTTCCAAGTTCGTTTACTTTGGCACAGCCTGGATAGGCCTGAGCCTTGTTATACAGAGTCTTGTCTCTGTTATAAGTCATACAGGTACAATGGGGAATCCCTGAGGAAACCCACTGCTGAGAATGTTTCATTATATTTGAGAGCAGATGGGGCATGCCCCAAGGCTTTGCAATTGCAAATACTCTAAGAATAGTACTCTAGAGGTTAATAAACCAGACATTATTACTAACAGTCAAGGACTTACAAGCAGGCCTGGTAATTGAGCCCTGGTGGTTTATACAGTAGATCTAAGCAGATCATACATGCTTGACCCTTACAATTATGACACTGGTTTACAGTCCCAGGCTGGCAATCACAGACTACTGGCACATTCCAGAAGATCTGGACCATGCTGACAGATCAGTCCTAATAAAAATGTGCATAGAACCTGTAGTCTGAACCTCGACCTGTGGCCTTACTTGTCAGATTTGACCATAGCCTGTTAAAGGTGTCTCAGTTTGTATGGGCAGTTTGTACCTATAACTCTGTATTCCCTTTCTGGCCTGTGATACATTTTGGAACAAGACTTACTACACTGAATGAATGAGCCTAGGGAAATCAGATTCACAAGTAGTGCTTACTTTTTTCCCTGTTTTCTTAATTATTTGCCAATATTTCTATTATTACTTTGCAGTATAAATTTCAAATGCTATCTAGAAGTTAGGGTAACTGACCCCAACCAACCTAAAAAGGATTCATTGTAGAACAAGGTTGTTATTATTATGGGTTTTTTTTAATCCTTCCCTTTAAAGGGAAGGTTAATCCTGTGTTCATTTAATACCTGATTGTTAAAGGGACAGGGGCTTTAGCAACCACAAATCTGTGTAATGTTCGGAGGAGGAGGAACTGCAGAACAAAAAAGTTAAATAATTCAAAAACATAAAAGGGAAACATAGCTGCAAATTTGTCGTGAAACGGCCCCATCATGATAAAAGCTAACTAGCAAGGGAACTGTACAGTTCTAAATACATTGAGCACAGGAAGTAAACTGATCAATGTATATGAATTTATAGATGCAGGCAGACCTGTAGGGGTCAGACACAGTAATATGATGTATAAACCCCAAGAGCAGTGGTCAAATATTTCAGTTCTTTTCAAATCCATGGGTTGGATAATTAGAAAATAATAATGTCACACAATGAAGACTGGGAGGGGGCACAAACTTCAAGAGCGCAGTCTGACTGATAACCTCCATTTGTAAAGCCCTGCCTTCAGGGCCACCATCAGAAACTGACTTTTTCCTTGTGCCCAGTGTAACATTGGAACCCACTGTGATATACAGAAACATATTAAGCTGAAGTTTACAGGGCCCCAGAAATAATGGTCACTATACTGTAACAGTTGGGTGCTACCCCTGGCCGCCTCAGATAATATACTTTGTCATGTTTCTTATGCAGCTATAGTGGCCTTTGGCTGGCTTGTCCATATGTATTTAAAAACATTTGCAATAAGCTAAAATCATATTTTCTCGTCTTTGGACATACAGTAATTTTCACTCCCCTCCCTCGTGTCAAACAGAATGCTGCTGCCACTGTACAAATGCCTTATAGCATCTGTACAGAAAGGAGATTCTTTATAGAGGAAGTGCTCAGTGTAAGTGTCATGTTGGGAAATACAAGTGCAGAACATAAATGCCATCTCTCTCAGTTCTGCCAAATGGGATGACAACAGAGCAAATCAAACACCTCATTAAAGCAAATCCCAGCTCCATTAACCTACTGTGCAGTGACATCCAGACCAAAGAGATGATGGGGCATTTTGTGACTTTCTGGCTTTAGTAAAAAAAGATCAGTTTTTATATAACAAATGGCATTTCTCAGTAAGGTAGAAATCTTGCCAAGGCATGAACTTTGGGAATGCTGGCAAGCATTACACTGCTGTGCCATCTTGTTAGAGAGCCATGACCCAGCAAAGAGATGAGATGCATTAGCTCTTTTCATCTCCCCACATAATTTTGCAACAACCGAAAAGGTTTATGGCTTAAGCCATAGCATGCAATGCCTGAAAGCACAGCTCTCTAGATCAGAGCATTCTTCTCAAGGTCATAGCATTGAGGATGTTGGGTACTGTAGTTCATGAAAAGCTGTACTGTAGCACTTTGAGCATGAACTCAGAGGCAGGCTAGAACTGCCCCACACACTGATAGGGTTGAAATTAAGAAATTGGATGAACCTGTCACTCAAGGCATGACTAGATTCAAGTACATGTCACATGATTGACTTAATAAATCCCACTGATTTCTATAGAGCATGCTCTGTTCATGTGGCTTGTCACATAGAAACCAATGCCATCTGTTTTAAGCTACCCATTCCTTATGTTGGATACCTGCTGAAAACATGATCTAAAATAAACTTTTATTAAAGGAAACTTCTTTCTTTTAAATGTAGCAAGCATTTTCCAGCCAAATAAGCTGTTGGAGCAGGGTGATTAATCATATGTAATCAAATTCTCAGTAAGGTAATAATGAAGTATTCAGTACAAACAGTAGGATTCCTTTATCTCAGACCCTACTACAGGATACAGGTAGTTGCTGATTTTCTTTTCCACACTGTCAGACCATGTATGTATGTATGTATGTATATCTTTATTTATAAAGCGCTACTTATGTACGCAGCGCTGTACAGTAGAATACATTAATACAAACAGGGGGTTAAAGATAATGGATAAATACAAAGTACAACAATAAATACAAATAAATACAAGGTACAGTTGCAATAAGAGTCAGAAACACAAGATGAAGGAGGTCCCTGCCCCGTAGAGCTTACAATGTAAATGGGAGGGGTAACTAACAGACACAAATGGGCAAATGTAAGTGCTGTAGGTGCAAATGTAAGTGCTGTAGGACCTTTAACAGTTAATAAAGGGAGTTTCATAGTAAGGCTGCAACTGTGTATGTATCATGAAAAGGGGTTTTAACTATGATAATGTGTATCAGTGTTGAATTTCAACTCACAGTATCCTCCAGCTGTAGGGGGATGCTGGAAGTTTTAATGAAAGCTTTCTGAAATGCTGCAAGTTCAATAATTTTTCCTTAGGCCTTGAACTGACATCAGGGAGTTTTTGTGGAATAATCCCCCAGTTTCCTCATGCTGTTAATGAATAACTTTGTGTATATTTTGGGGAGTTTTACTTATGGCTTATTTTAGGAAGTTAATTTGCAAAATGGCTTTATTGTACATCACCAGGGATGAATAACAGTATATCACTGTTGCAATAGGCAGCAGTGGTAACAAAAAAAATTCTCACATGGATAAAGTTAAATTTCAAGTGATATAAGGAGGTTTAAAGGGATACCACCACTGTAAGGAGAACAGTTTTGATTGTCTGTCCCCAGGCACTCTACCTGTGAGAGATGCTGGGGGTTACAGGTGGGTGCCAACACCATATGAAAGAGCAAGTTAATACTGTATTTTGTTTGAGAAGGATCCCATCACATTTCAACATTCAAAGGACATTATTGTGCTATAAATATCATTGTCACTCTCGTTATACCAATAACATCTCCTTTCAATTCAGATTATCTGATTTTGAGACTTATAATTAATGTCTCTAGAAGTTCTGCAATATTAAAGGGTATATAAACCTTCCAAATGGCTGAAACTGCATTACAGATGCAAGGGGGCCTGGCCTACTGGAGTCACATTTAGTAGAGGACTATTTTTGTGTGTCTTTTTAGAGCATAACCAGGACCCATCCATACTCATTCAATAATCAATGCTTAGCAAAGACAAACAGACACCATCTTTCATAACAATTTTATCACTTGGGGCACTGTTTCACTACAGTCTTATGGTTAAGGTGAATTTGTCTTTCTTTCATTGTGGCATGGTACATAAACACAGATATAGTAATAAAATTGGTTTTATTTTTATTGTGCATATGATTGAAAAGTATTCTGGTGAACTGTGTCAGTGGCACATCCAGAGGGTTCATGTGCACACAGGGGCTCCATATTGGTGTATTTTTTTTCCATTTTATTGTCTTCCCTACTTCTGTAAGCTCCATTGGAGCAGCTACTGATGAAGGCAATTAAAATAAAAACTAAACCCACAAATTAAATAAAAACTTAACCCACAAATACACAAGCACAGTATTTAAACACCAGGCAGATGAACCCTAGAATGTACACAGTTCTGCAAGGCAGCAATCAATAATTTAACTATTGAAGTTTTACAGTTGTTAGAATTGGGACTATTGGTGCAATTAGTTGAGGATCTGATTGGTTTGTATGGGTAAGATCACTATTCAGTTAGCACTATCTAAACTGGGGCTGGATGTACTATTGATCAAATTAATTGGGCCTACAGCATTCCTAGAGACAGGAGGGCTAATAAATTGCTCAACAAAGACAGGGTGGCTACAATGCATTCTACATGCAAAGGAAAGGAGGATCTCTTTTAGTGTAAAGCTCAACAACTAGCTCTGGAGGAATAAGCGTTGGGTGTGTCTGAACTGTCACCCACTCCTCTGATAATCAGTGATTTAGAGCATCCAAAAGTGAGAGTGTTATAATAAAAATAGACCCATTATTGAACTTTGCTGCCATTTCAAATCAAATTTGTCACAGTTCAATTATACTGCATATTAATTTATTAGATATTGTCTATGCCTGTGCTGTGCAGCACTCTTTATATACCTTCATAAGTAGGAGCAACTGTCAATTTCTAGAAGCTGAAACAGAAACGGCTGACTTTTCCAGCTGCCAGCTGCTGAAATGTAACTACAACATACAAAGAGACAATGATTCAATTGCTAATTTCAATTGACAGATAAAAACCAAAGTAGTAGATGAAAGGAAGCAGCTATTCATCCTATTCCTTACCTGGAAATCCCAATACAGGGAAAGTGTAAATAATCCCCCAGAAAAAAGACCAAGAAGCCTATTTATTATGCTGTGTAAAACAAAATTTGACAAAGAGCTGTTTAAAATAAATGGTGAATTTCGCTGTCTAAATGTCATATTTTAAACTGTAATTTTATGTAAGTTTCATCAGAAGAAGAAAAATAAATTAAAAAAACGATGCAATTTTTTACATGATGAAGCCTGGAGATGTGTGGCAAATTTTGCTGCAGTTTTTTACACTGCATAATAAATAGGCCCCTAAGAATAGTACAGTTAGCGAACAAAGGCTTGTTGTAGTTCAACAACATTGGAAGTTGGACAATCTTTAATTGGTGCTGCTACTGCTCCCTATCTGTTCATTATATCTTACAATCTCATTTAAGAGTGGACTGACAATTGCTAGAAACATGAAAAATGGCTTGCAAGCGATATTGTAATAACTGGTTCAAATTAGTTACAAATCTTCCTGTTTATAGCAACCAATAGGAGGTTAGATTTCAAATAGTAGACTTCACACTGGTTGCTGTAGGTTTATAGAGTTAAAACTCACTGTGCTCCATTAGATTCTCCTTAAAGTCTTATGTGGATGCTGAGAATAGATGCAAGTTTCTCCAATTTGAAATAATTTAGTATGTTCCCTGACTACGGAAACTCAGTAAGATTTGTAGGATCCATAGCAATAAATTCAAGCTCATGGGAAACTGCTGATTTATTTTACAACAGGAAGGTTCTACTTAAATCTGTAAAGCCGACCCAAGAAAAAGCTGACCCAAGAACAAGAGTTCATCCCAACCTGTGCAACATTTTGCATGTAAATAGAAACCTTTTTAATGTAATGCGGAGATATGAATTTATTTACAACAGCTGCACATCTAAAGCAAAAGCACTGAAAATCCTTGTATTCCCTTATGAGCTCAAGTAGCACTAAAGATATAAATCTTTGATTGGCTGTTGCCTCTACGGTTATAGTATCCCAAGATCACCTTTGAGTGTCTAGGACAAGAATCTTGCCAGTAAAGATTCACTGCATATTTAATACGTGTAACTAACTGTTTTAGTTAGAGGCAGTTTCAAATTCCCTGGGGACATCCTATTCAACTAGAGTAATCTGTAGTGCCAGAGCCTTTATATTTATAAAAGGTAACTGCGGCTTTAAATCATTTGCATTTTATGGGGAAGAAAAAAATTTAGGGTTACATTAAACAAGAGGGGGAGTCCTGCAGGACAGACACATAGCTCTCCATACTCTAGATAATTCAAATAAATAAGATACTTAGATATAGCTTCAACCTGCATCAGTTACTACTCCGATTTCTTCTATGATTTAGATGAACAGCTGGGCTTTAGGAGATGCAGATAAAGGAAATGTACCCTGTTGCTTAAATATACAGGTATGGAACCTGTTAACCAGAATGCTTGGAACTTAGGGTGCTCTGGGTAAGCGATCTTTGTCTGAGAAGTGAGAATGTGAAATGTTCTTCCAGTATTTCAGAGCTTTCTGGATATCGGATAAGCGATCCCATACCTGTACTTTTAATTTTGCTTACATATTTTTCAGTTCTGAAAGTAAATAGAAAAAATATTAAAGTCCATTTTTTGTTTAATAACAGTATAGGTTTCGGAGAAATAAGTTCCTCTAAACATTTAGCCTGTAGGCTATGTTCCTCTCGCTTAAATTCCCCGAACTCCACTCTGTGCCTAAATGCAGCAGTTCTGACTGTGCTGACGTAAATGGGGAAGAAACGGAGACTCAAAGCAGGTCACGAAGCACATTATTTTAACAGTCAAAGACAAGATCAGAAATCGTCAATATTAGTTGTTAACGTCTATAACTTTGTTGTGTTTAAACATTCTGCCAAATGTTCCATTGATATTACTTGTAAAATAAAGATTGCCTTTGTTGGTTAGTATTGTGTATGCATTATTCATCTGTGGTTTAAGGATGATAGAACATCAGAGTTCTTAGTTATGTTCTTTTCAAAGAAAAACCATGTAAATCATGTCCACTGGCAACAGTGTTTTATTCATCCAGTGTATATGGCAGATACTTCTGCTTGTATGCCACGATTGTTTAAGGACACTCAAGTCAATGAAACTGGGCAAGAGAGAACCCCATTTACTGCAAGAACTGGCTTCTGTACACTGGGTGCCTCCCATTCAGATAAAGAGGCTGTCAGTGAACATGGGTGTTTTGATTACCAAGGTTCTCTCTTAGAAGACAGTGGCAATCTAAAATGTTTACTATCAACCCACTACTGAATATAATTTCTAATAATGGGGTCAACATAGTTATATCAGAACATAGTTCATCTCTACATATTGCTTGTACAGGTACTGTATACTGTTCTCTTTGTTATGTTTGATATGACAAAAAAGAGAAAGGGGCTAAATTATCATGGAGTGGGGCAAAGCACAATGTGTTTTAATTGCCCACCCCCCTATGAGTTGCACCGTCCCTTACTGGTGCAACACTTGATGCCTGTTAGTGCATGTACCCCCTGCATCTGGCATCTGATAAATGAGCCCTAAAAATACACATTTTTTATTTTTTTCTTAGAGCCACTGTGGGTAAGGTCAGTTGGATGGGGTGTCTTAAGTGCACTGGGTAAAAGGAAAAGACTCTGCCAGATTGATGGATTTAGAGACGACAAATTTAGGAAGATGGTTTCATTAGTGGGACTTGTTTTCCAGAATGCTCTGGAATAAGGGTTTTCTGGATAAGGGGTCTTTCCTTAATTTGGATATCCATACCTTAAATCTACTAAAAAGTAATTTAAATGTTAAATAAATAAAATATGATTGTTTTGCCTCCAATGAGGATTAATCATATCTTAGTTAAAATCCAGTACAAGATACTGTTTTATTATTACAGAGAAAAAGGAAATTATTTTTAAAAATTAGAATTATGTGGTTAAAATGGAGTCTAAATTTTTTTTTTCTTCAATCGTGAAAAAACTAGGAAAAATACATTTTGCTCCTAAATTGCTGTAAATATAATGTTACGTAAAGTGATATATTTAGCTGACATATGCTGCATTTAATAAATGAGTGCATGTTACTGTAGGACTCTAGAGGGAGGAGGGCTTTTTATAGATTGCAAGTTGATCTTTGGTGTATGATACAATAGAAGTGAATATGAAGTGTCATAATGCAATCCAGACAGGACAAACAAAACCACGTTTTTTGTAGTTTTGTTTATTGGGGCATAAACTGCACAGCTTGTGTGTTATTGCTCTGTTACCATCCCTCGTAAAATAAAAACATTGATTTTTAGGAACCAGAATCTCTTTAACAACCCCTTTTTTCATACTGTAAGCTAGCGTTTGATTGATTTATAGGAAAAACCACTAGAATAAAACATTACTATTGATTTTCAAGAGGCTTCTCCCACACCATCCCTGCTCCTTCATTAGCACCAAACCAACTGCAAGCTCCTTTGCTTATTCTGGCTGACAGCAATGAGGGGTTTGTGTGATTGTGCTGAGTTTATCCTCTCAACTTGTTAAAAATATAACTCCAAGCATGTTATAGTGGAGGCAGCCAATACAGAGAATTCAGGAGAAACATTGTAGAGACGAACTCTAGGGGGAAGAGGATCCTCTATGCTAGTGTTTTATTGAACCCCTAAACAATGGCGTTCTGTTCAACTGCAAAATTCGCCTCCCCCCTCCCCACCCAAGTCACAGAAGTACATGTATTCATACATTACTAATAATTGTACAAAAGGAAACCGAACACAAGTTGTCTAATCACGGTGGATTAAGCTGTTAAACACAGGACTGAAATGAGATTGTACAAAATAGTTATCACAACACCTTGTTTATTAGATTTCCTTAAGAATGAACACCGGGAAATTGTCCTCTTCTAAATCCCTTTCTGAGAGAGCGTAACAAATACCATATTATTTGAACACGATAATCCAGCTTTCAGTGAAATCACATTACTCTCCGTTTACGTGCATTAAGTCTTAGCCGGCACTGCATATATTAAGTCTTATAAACAGAGCATTAAATTAAGGACCATGCTGTTTAAGCTGCCCGTGTGTGGCCCACTTCCTTGATATGCAACTTAATTGGCCCAGGGGCCAGTCGCTTGTATACTTTTCAGTTTTAAGCATGTCAGCATTACACTGATTTAAACTGATCATTCTAATGACTACGTAAAAGTGCTGGCCCTTTATCATGGCCATTGTCCCCATACATAACCAACAGGAGTTGCCATTGATTCATATAGCCATTTTTAAAGTGGTCATACACTGGCTAACAGCTAGGGTTGCCACCTCTGCCATCTTTCTTAGCCGGGCAGGGGGTAGGGGTGACATCACGGGGGGCAGGGAGCAGGTGGGGCCAAGATGTCACGGAGGTCGGACTATGACGTGGCGATTGGCCGCATCAATGATACTGAGTCCTGCCCGGTTTTCCTACTTTGGGAAACTGGGCAGGTGGTTTTAACCTGGACAGCCCTTCTGAAAATGGGCTGTCCAGGTCAAAACCGGACAGGTGGCAACCCTACTAACAGCGCATGGCCAGGCTATGGGCTGGTTGGGAGGCAGGAAGTGAACAGCAGCTGTAGAGTTGCAACTTTTTATACCTTTTCATACTCCATAAGTCACTGATGTAAAATAAGAAGAGAGCCCAAAAGGGGGATTATAATAAAAGTGAGTAAGGTTCAGTAACCCCTAGAACCAATGAGATATTTGGTCCTTAATAGATCACCCAAACAAATCTGTCTGTTGACCATCAGTTATTATGTTAGTATATATCTTCTTATTAAAGTAATCTGAAATCTTCATCCAACAGGCAAAACCCTGCTGCCATTATTGACATGGTACATAGCATAGCAACCCATTTTCTATGCAAGGAGAACAATGTTACTGCACCTTTTTGCATATTAAATTGTTTCCAACATTACATAAATTCTTTCTAACGTAATATAAAACGCTCATTTTGATGACCTTTAATTGGAATGTAATTTTAGCCATATTTTATTAATGCAGTAATGATCATGCTACCTCTGATTCCTGTCAATGACTGAAACCATCAGATTTTTCCATTGCTGCCAGTATAAAGTTCTATAATTCTATGTGTATATGTATACCTTAGCGAAAAACTGAAGGGTCTGGCGTGCTCTCCATTTCCTACACTACTAGTGAACATCTTGAAAACCACAAGGCTGTTAATCTTTGTACTTTTAAGACTTCTTTGAATGTCAGCAAACAGCCTGTTTCAAGTTCAGTTTTTGTTGTGGGTTCTTTTGCTGTGTGAGGAATGTAGAAGTGTTTGGAACATAAAAAATGGAATTAAATCTTTAGCTATTCATGGATTTCATGACCACCAGTTTGAAAAAGCTAGCATTTCAGTACATAAAAAATATTAAACTATGGTGTTAATATATAATTCTTTAGTAACTGCAGTAATGGTGCTATGTTACATGTTGCAGTTTTGTATACTTAACCTGATGTGGTCTAATATTGATGTTGGCATTCGACATTCTCAAACATTTTCAATAATACATTTCGATAAATTACCAAAAGTATTAATAGAAGCTGATGTAGTGGTGCTGTACTGTTCTGTCCTTGGCAAACCAAACCCTTAAAGGCACATAAAACTGTCTCTCTAAAACATTTACTTTGTATGTTCTTGTGTCTGCGTGGGTTTACTCTGCCTACTTCTAGTATGTGTGTGATTGGGACCTTAGATTGTAAACTCCACTGGGACTGATTTGATCTATAATCTCTATAAATAATAGTTAAAAAACATTAAAGCAAGACTAGCAAATAACCTGGGGCTTCTTTATGCCACTGCAACTGCAGGTGCTCCAAAATGGCTGCAATGGAGAGTCCATGTTGATGCAATTTAGTAAGGTACATACTTCCAAATATGCTCCTGCATTTCCCTATAGGTGCAAGTTGTATCTGTCTTGACACCTCTAATAAATAGAGGTCCATTCTGCTTATTGATGCTCGGGAACCCTTGAGATACCTTTACTTTAGACCTGGCAGTAGCTCCAGGGTACAAACAGTTTGTTACGTCAATTGGCACACCAAACTTCCCACCAGCAAATCAAATGCAAATGTATTTTTGAATGGGCACTGTGGAAGTGGGTGTAGCCTTCACTCTGGAAATGCTTGATGCATCTTGCACTCTGTTTTTATTGAACCACAAAAGCATACCTCCCAACTGTCCCACTTTCAGCGGGACAGTCCCGATATTTATGGCACTTCCCGCTGTCCCGGATTCACTGTTAGATGTCCCGCTTCTCAGCATTGCCATTTAATTGATTGCTGTGCCTGCTCTGCTCCAGGAATAAAGCCCGCCCCCTTAACTCTTGAATCTCCCCTGCTACCTCAAGCTCACAGGTTTACCTTGATGTTTACTTGTCCTGGGAGGAGCATTTGTGACAGGCAAGGGTCAACTATCTGCATTGGCTCCGCATCCCTCTCCTGCTCAGTGGGTCAGGGGCTGAAGGTGCCTCTGTCTTTTATCAGGCAGAAGAGGCTGCTGCCTTTATTTGTGTGCTGGGCAGTTTCACCTTTCCACCCCTAACATATATCTCTCACTCATATATCTCTCACTCATGGGAATCTCTGGCAGAGCACAGCATGCAGGAGAAGACAGAGGTATCGCTCGTTCATAAAATATAGCAGACATTTAAAAGGGGCCCTTATAAGTCTGGGAACCTTAGGCCTTGTTAATATGGCAAGAAATTCTAGTGGTACATTAATATTGTTTTGCTTTCAACTGATTAAGAATGGAAGGAAATAACATAGATTTATGTACCACTGGAATTGGCCCTGTTTATAACTTTGGAAAATGCACAGAACTGTTGGCATGTCTGAAGTTGATATGCCCTTTATCAGTTTCATTTAGTAATTTTACTGGCATGTCTGGGGTTAATATACCCTTTATCAATTTAATGTAGTCATACTGGCACCTTTGAAGTTAATATGTCCTTTATTCTTTTTATTTAGTGATTATACAGGCACATCTGGGGCATGTAAAGTGGGTGTGGCATGTGGGGCGTGGTCACAAAGCAGGCGTGGCCAAAACATTTTTGCCGCACTACCAGCGTCATATATTTTTGTCCCTCTTTCTCTTAATGAAATGTTGGGAGGTATGCAAAAGCTACTGTCTCCATTTCGATGCATCAGGTGCATCAGATCAGAGTTGCAGCAGTTGTAACTCTGCACTTGACCAAATGACACTGAAATTGTGGGGAAAAAATGCTGCATTTTGTCAACGATACATCTGAAATTTGCACAATGTACAATGGACCCTTTTTTCTATTTTACCAATAATGACTGGTGTGTCAGATATTTATTCGCCCATGCTTATATTTATGCAGTGTTGGGCAGTGTTTTTAAAGGCATTATGCAGTTTTTGAGAGTAATGAACTATACAGTTTTCCCAATACCAATACGTTTATTTTCCTTGCAGCTTTTTGAATATATTTTCCCAGCATTTTTCTCCTTTACTCACTGTTGAAGCGATTTGGGTCAGTCTCTCTAAGCATATTAATCTGATTAACACTCCATCTTTCTGTGTCATAAATACGATCAGCATAAATGCCAAATGCACAGAAAACAGCACAAGGGCGACTTACTCCCTACTGATCTGACTACCGAAATTTTTATGAAGAAATCAGACTGCAGAGAGTAAATCAGGAATTAACAAAAGCTTCCTGTTTCTCCTTAGCATTCACAGCACATTGGTTATTGTGCGCAGCTAGAACAGGCTGCCCTCTAAAATGTAAATAAGCATCTGAAATAGAAGCAATATTAATTAATCAGGTTTTATATTACATATACTCATGCACAATGGTTTCTGACAAGGGGCACGTGGATGTACTTGTATCCACGTGTGTCCCTGTATTATTTTAAGGCTAAGTCCTATTCAAATTCAAAGCGGTTTGGTTTTTTTTGTTCTTTTTTACAGAAGATGCTGCCTCACTGATAGACACATACTTTTAAATGCATGCTGATCTTATAGACCTATTATATATCCTACTTATAAGCAGGGTTTCCATTCACATCCTTTTTCTGTACCTGACCATGTGTACCCTGTTTGGCTTTGCAGATACAGGGCAAAACTGGTTGACGCAGTTGTTTGCATTGCCCACATTTGGGATAGTTTACTGTACATAGGTATGTGTGATGATATTAGTAAATCTTAAATAAGGGCTGTAAGATCTGTAGCCTCCAGCTGTATTTAAATAATGGCTCTTTGGATCCAGTGACAGACAAGGTGGCATTATTCTCCAATATTGCCACAAGCTCACAGGCATAATAAATGGATCACAATAGATGCAAAAGGAAGGCTCAGTCCTTAGCACATTTAGGTTGGCTTTTGACCTACCCAACAATGGGAAACATCAGCGGACAAAACCCTATCTAATCCTGAAGGAATTTGGTTGGGAGGAAACTTTGCAAAGCACCAAATATGTCTTTATTGCTGGTAGGATAGTACTCAGGGCAGATTTGTTGCCCAAGGTAGCCCAGATTTAACAGTGGGTGACAAATCTCCTGTGCGCCATCACCCTTAAAAGTATCCACTGAGTTCCAAGTGATGTTCAGGCAATTCTGCTGCCCCATATCATTCTGTGTGTGACAAGCTTTAGCTCAGCCAGAATAATTAACTACATTTAGTCATTTATTGTTCTTACACTGGTGTAAATTTACTCAAGAGATGTTGCTTTCGATTTGTAAAAAAAAATTCCAGTACCTGTACTTTCAAATAAAAATTTACAAGGTAAGATTGTGATGCAATTGTGATGCAATTATCCTGTGTATGTTTCTGTGAGCTTCCACTGAACAGTTAATCTGAATTATGCAAGCAATTCCTGAAATTGGCAGAATCCAAATATAAAAATTGTGAATGTAGTGCAATGTTACTTATATGATACGCCAGGGCTTTAGTAGCATTATATAATACAGAACATTTCACGCTCAGGGGTTCAACCTTGGAATAACCTTGGGAAGCTTTGAGAGTGGTAGTGTGGATACTGAGCCTCTGTCATGCAGAGCTGTTAGGTTTCAATTTCCTGCTGTTAGAAATGAGAGCTTTTTCTCAGAGATTAGTGCTTTCTGGTGATAATTGCCACAAACAAAGGTCACAAACACGGCATGTCTCTGGAATAAATAAATCAGTGGAAAATGTCTCTTTTCTTGATTCCTTCAAGAAATGTTGGTTTTATGGAGAACACATTAAATCTTTACTTTCTGACTGTCCACAGTCAATGCATTAACTAAATGCACACAATGCTCTGGAAATTGACATGCAAAAGAAATGCGACCGCAGATGAGTGTCTCTTGTTCCAGCCAAACAGCCTTTTCATTGCTTCTTTAATACCCACTTTACTCGTTGCCCTTCT
This sequence comes from Xenopus tropicalis, assembly GCF_000004195.4. Taxonomy (NCBI): domain Eukaryota; kingdom Metazoa; phylum Chordata; class Amphibia; order Anura; family Pipidae; genus Xenopus; species Xenopus tropicalis. Next base: position 57,902,389 of record NC_030684.2, read on the forward strand.
TTTATATTTCAAATTGACTTATCCCTGTCAGAAGTAATTTAAATTTCATGCATCTGTTCTAGCTAAATGGCTGCTCTGATCACGGCGAGACATTATCGATATGGCCCAGGTGCTTTTGAAAGAAAGTCTGAAAGGGCTGAATGTACTGAATTTTTTAGCTACATTTGCCTGTGAACAACTGTGGGGACATCTAGTCATAGAATGTCAGACTGCTGGCCGTACAGCTTATAAGAGCTTGTATGGAGCTGTGAGTCTGACATGATAGAGCAGTTCATCTTAGTGTCATACATACAGGCTGCCACTTTATTTGACTTCATTTTATTTGCTTATTTTAGTGTAAGGTTTTTTTAAAAGTGTGTTTTCAGAAGATCTGGTCCACTATAGAAATTATTAGGACTGTATATATTGGGAATGTCCATAACTTTTTTTTAGGTGAAATTCCTATTCCTCCACAAAATATTCATCTAGGGTTGCCACCTTTGCCTGGTCTTAAACCGAAGGTCACACGTGATGATCTCAGGGGCAAAGTTATTGTGTCCATTGGACGCAATTCTGAGAGGTTCTGAATTAGAATTGAAAAACCGGGCAGAAGGTTTTGACCCACCAGTCCCGGGTCAAAAAAATTCATTTTACATTGAAACAAGTAAAATGAATATATGCTTACATCATCATGTCCAGACTTTGCCCTTATTTTTTTCCTATTGGACCAATTTGTTGGTGCAGTTGTGGAGGAATCGGGGTTGCAACATAAATGAACTCTTACACTAAACTGGATTAATTTTTATACAAGCCCGAGGATGTTAAATAGTGCTGGGGACCTAGGTCACTGGAGCTGAAAGGGGGGGGGGGAGCGGCACTGCAGCTGGGCCTAGGGGGGCAAGAAAGCTAAATCCGACCCTGGTGACATCTGGGCCCACCTGTAGTTTTCCTGGCATCCTGTTGGGCTAGTCCAGTACTGAATGTGTTGGTGCTATTTCACTAAACGATAATAAAAGAGCACTTTTTTACTCTAAAGTATAGATCTAAGGTTTACAGGCCAGTTAATCATACAGTTGGGCATCCTTGCAAACCAGTGCAACTTTTCCAAAGGCCGGTTTATAATCATACCATGCTTCTAATCTGCATACAGAAAAGAGCATAGTAGCATGTTGTTTGATGACAATTACTGGAGGAAAAGCACACTTACAAATCAAAATGGTCTGTGTTGTGTAAACACTGTAAATTTATATTAGCAAGTGTGTGGTTTTCATCACGACACAAAGAAAACAAAAGAATTTCTCAGAAGTATTTCTCCGCTGTCGTTGTTTGTGCTCTTAGCCTTGAGTGAGTCATATTGTTGAATTTGATTAAAAGTCATTTTAGTGTGGAAAGGGAAAACATGACTGAATGTTTCTGCAGTGGAACTGGCCCTGTGCTGGTTCATATTAGAATAACTACTGCTGTTAAATATATCAATATTTGTCCCTGATAGTGTGCGCTATTGACTGCCATATCAATCAACTGAAAGGTGTCAAACCCCCTACAATCTTAAATGAAAACTATACACCCAAACAAGGCGGAAACAAGCTCATATGTAAAACCCTGCTTCATCTAAATAAACCATGTTCATAAAAATATACTTTTTTAGTATGTGTGTGCTATTGGGTATTACTAAATAGAAAATTGCCATTTTGAGAATTAAGGGCCGCCCCCTGGGATCATAGGATTCACACTGCACACAAACAAGCCACGTGATCTCTGAGGGAGCACAGAGCCCATCACTAAATGGGGGATCAAGGGTAAGGACAATAAAAGGGCAATATTTACTGATATATATATATTCCAGTTTGGCAAGACTCTTTAATAGGTCACTTAATATAATATAAACTATCTGTTTATATTTACAAATTCTCGGGTATAGTTTTCCTGTTTTCAACCTGTTTAGACCTGGATATAAAGGCACAGTTCCACTCTACAATGAGCATTTAAAAAGGGCTGTTAATGATCACAGATTCAAGATTTATTATGTTTGATACAGAACAGGTCTAGTTATCTTGCGATCAGACTTCAATATGAAGCTTCCCCCAATGCATTGACTCAGTGAGACCCAGTATCAGTGAATAAGGAACTCAGATACAGAAGGTTTTGCCTGTGTGTCCCACACTCCTTATAATAACTGCTGGATAATAAAAAGGACATAGATTGGGAATGTGTGCAGGATTTGTCTTATCTAGAAACAGATTCTTTTCTCTGATGAATTTATTCAAATGCAATGGCATGCAAAGGAGATGATAAGCCATATAACAGCTGAAGTTGGCTATAAATAGACAAGCGCATACCTGCAGGGAGGCTATTAAAATGTATGAGCACCTCATCATTGTTCAGGAGAACCTAACCGAGGCAAGGCTATAGGTATTGCTCTTTGGAAATAAATTGTGCTTGTTCTTTATGCACCATGTCCTCTTTCATTGGCACACACATCTCTATTGATAAATACATGAATGTAGGACCCTCCAAGTTTTTCTCCTCACTTCATATCCTTTCTGCTGCTCTACCAGAGACATCAGATTTTAAAGTTGGAATCACTCATGTGTGCCACTATCCCATCTCACCTTTCTGCGATCTACCAACATTTTAGCATCCTTGAACTTTGTTGAAAATGTTATACTGTAAGCAAAGGATAAAAATATAAAGTTATGAATTCTAACTTTATATATTTATTTAATGGTGCAGTATATCTCCCGCAGCGCAACATGCCGCAAAGGAGCATGTCTTGTGGCAGTGGAAGAGACGGTGCAGTGCCTTACGTGGCTCTGTGTTGAATGCTTTATTGTATTCTGCCATTAAAATAAATATTTAGGCATCTCTTTTTGGTTTTAGTGCCTAGTACAGTATGTTCCTGTGTCTTAAACCAGTGTCTTTGAATCTTTGATGCCAGACAGAACGCTTTGCACCAGATACATAGCAATAGCTGCTGTTTCATTATTATTACAACAAATGTATGTGCCAACATATTCCATAGCACAGTACAAGAAACGTGTTTATAAATGGAACAGAAAGAGCACATGCAAAAACAAATAACCAAAATTTACTGCCTGTTTAAGGTGCAAGAATATAACACTCCAATTTTTGGCTGCGACAATAAAATCTCTAGGTATGAAGAAAGCCTTAATATATTGTAAATGTATCTGATCTTTTCTATCCCACTGAACAAATACACCATAATTATAATCTTTCACATACTAACAGTTGTTATGGAAGTGCATAGGGAAGTCCCATGCTGGAAATAACTGGAATGATGTATTTATTGGCTAGCTAAGTAGGTATAAGGTGCAAGCTATCAAGGCCGCTTGTTCTAGCTGCTGTTGCCTTGTTTGTGTCTTGTTAACTTCTCACTGATTCAGTTTCTGTGTTTGTTGTTCTTGTGGGCTATAAAGATTTTTCCTCATTATGTGAAGCAGTGGTGCTAATGACCGATTAATCAAGCTGACACCTAGGTCATAGCCATTACTGCCGCGGCTGCACATAATGGCACTCACAGTCGATTGGAATTTTGTGCCCTGCTCAGTTATGTTTCTGCTTTGTGTAAACATATATCTGTTATGTATGTTAATGAATTAACTACTGTATCCAGAAAACCTTTTAAAAAGCTTTCTAAGATTTTTCTCAAAACTGTTAAAGTAATATAAATTCATGCAGATGTCAATGAAGACCTAAGCTTATATTGATTTGACATAGTGTGTTCTGATGTCTGTATCATGAGAAAATCTTTCCTCAAAAGGGAGTATGTACTCCAACTATACTATACTACTATAATGTGTGGCGTCTTTTGTTTTAATTACAAAAAAAAAATAAAGTAACTGTACCAACAAGACTGGTCTATTTGAAATACTATCTTGAGTTTACTTTTTACTGTGGGGCAGCCAAGATTAATTTATGAAGGGAATGGACAATTTACACTGATTACATGTGGCCATGTATTTCACCTTGTCTAGTTTTAAAAGATACTCCTCGATCCTTTTAGATGGTAGTCAGCCCTATGGGTAGCCAAATCATGCAATATCTGTCCATTTGGCTCTTGGGCCAGTCGGTCTTGCAAGTGTATGGCCATCTGCAGGATCCTCATTTTAGCACCCACATCCAGAAATATCAACACCTCTGTCCCAAACCTTTAAACTCAATTTCAGGAATATTAACTATATTGTGAAGAAGGCTACCACACGCACATCCCTTAAGTACTCAAGCCAAATCCATCCTAGATGAAATTTTTTCTTTTGATTATAGAACACAGGTGGGAATTGCTCCTTGGATTCTAGCAAACCTTGAAATTAATAAATTAGAAAGGAAGTGAGACAAACACTGGAGCTGCTTCAAACCGTACATGTATATTTCCCGGGCCATGCCTGGAGTTGTTCAACAATGTATGCAGTCATGATATCTTCTTTTATGCAAGCTATTGTCCTCTGTTATCAGTCATTTTAGGTTTAGAGAGGCTCATTGCAGTGTAATTCTGTTGGCTTAGGGCTCTGGCACACAGGGAGATTAGACTTGCGAGGCTTTTTCGGCGATTTCGGGAAATCGCGCCGCCGCGTGTGCCATCCCGCCGGCGACTTACATGTTCGCTGGTGGGATGGCGGGTCATGGCAACTCGGGGAGATTAGTCGCCCGCGAACAGGGAGTTTTGTCGCGGGCGACTAATCTCCCTGTGTGCCAGAGCCCTTAGTGATGGATGGTCTGATATCAACAGGTGAAAACAGCACATATTCCCAACCTTATTTAGTTCCTCTGAAACTTTCACTCATATAGCTTTATTTTTAGGCAGCAGTACAAGGGAATTTTTGATTGTTACAGTAGTCTTTTGAAGAAACAAATATATGGAAAACATTCAGTGGCAGCTGCTTTTTTTAATACAGTCTGCATTCAATAGGTCCTACAGTATGTCAATAGGTTTAGTGTTGTTTAAACCAAATTGCTCAGATAAGTGTTTTCAGCATTTTTCAGCCTATGCTGACCTTCATACATTTCAGTAAAATATGATTTAGTCTTTGGGACCAATGATTGCCAAGCAGAAGCATATGCATTTGGACAGAACCTTAAGATGGACTCCAGCAAGTATGCTTTTAGTCGCTAGTCACCAACGTGAAGCCTGACGCAGGAATGAATGTTTCCGACCCACTCTTCTTTTTAGAATCAGGGTGATTAGATGCAGCAGGGGGCCGAGGAGGTTGCAAGGAGTGAAGGGTGCGGGATTTGCACCCTTTTAAAATCAACTAATTTAATTCACATTTCCTCATTCATCTTTTTCAACAGTTTTGTAGGAAATTCTAAATAAGTGTTAGTAACATTCATCATCATTCTCTTCTCAAACACCTTAACTCCTTTCGACTTGATGTGATTTTGTAAACAATTGCAGAGTACTTAAATCATAACAAGCTTTCCCTTACCAGCTATTGAACTATAAAATCTTAATGTACACCAATAAGGCTTTTAATTGATGTTTCAGTATTTATGGTCATTAGACATATAACAGTGTTCTGTTAAGTAATGTAATCAGAGAGCTGTTTCACTGATATATGATAAAAGGCAATTCTATTTGTGCTTTATAATTTCATTGACTTATTAAGAACATTAGATGTAAGTAATAATAAGGAGAAGTTTATAGAATTGCATGGTGGCACATTACGCACAAAGATCACTTTGGGGAAAGCAACAGGTCAGAGATAGGCTTATTGTATAGGAATCTTTCTAATAAAATGGTGACTATATTTTTATTTTTAAGGCATGTCTCTTCATGCAATTTTTAAATATTTTGAAATCACAATAAATACAGTTTTTTGTTTATTATTTTCACAGCAATTAGAACTAGTAAACTAAATAAAATATATATATTCTGCTTAAAATCAGCTTGTATTCGCTGAATCATACTAGAATTACAGCTGTAAATTACAATATTCCTACAACAAATACGTGCTTTCATTTTGCTTGCTATTATATTTTTTAAAATGTGCAGTGTTCTTTAGAAATGTGCAAATTACAATAATCTGCATTATTTTCTTTCAGCTGCAAGGATCCATAAAGAGAAAACTGGAAGATGACAGTTCCCCTGGGTCATCTAGCATGAATGATATCATTTTCTCAAGTGACAACAAAAGACTCTGCCTTGATGATGTAACACTTTCTATGGGCCAAACTCAAAACACCAGCTCCGGCATAACTTGCTCTGAATTACAGCACTCTCCTTTCGCAACTAATCAAAATTCAGCTACCATGGGGGTAAGTGCCCATTCAGTTGTTATGGAGAATAATCACATGAATGGTAGAAGTATGGCTTCCCCCTTTTCTGTTCCACAGAGTAATGAAATAAACCAGAAAGCAGCCTTCGAAGAAAAGGCCAGCAATTTACCATCTGTGGACCAAGAGCTGCAAGACCTTCTTGAAGAACTGACTAAAATGCCTGATCCATCTCCAAATGACTTGGATCTTGAGAAGATATTGGGAAGTAAGGCTGAGGAACCCATCGTTATAAGCCATTCACAGCCAAGTTTGAGTACTACACCTAAACTTTCTCCCCAAACAACAACTCACTTAGACAACCCTATCTCTAGCAAAGATTTTTCAGCAGGATGCAATCCTGTTAGTGCTGGTTCTCCCCAAATTAGACCTTCATCTGCTGGAACAAATTATCCTGTTCCTTCTGCAAACAAGCAAGTACAGTCACCCATACCATCTGCTCAGAATAAGCCTCAGGCACAGTCTGTGTTACCTGTAACAATGTCTAATATGCCTGGGACCAACTGGCATGCACAGCAGCTGAAACAACTGGCTGCAAATAAACAAGGTACTTCTGCCAAACAGCAAGTGCAGACATCAAGCTGGCCAACAATTTCACCTACAGGTCTTTCCCCAACTTACAGGCCAGGGTCTTCCCCACAGCAGCCTTTCAGTCCGCAGAATGTTATGGTGTCTGGTATGACCACCAGTGGTTTACAAGGAAATAATATGCAAGGTTCGCAGAACTCCCTCCTGTCAAGCATGACTTCCACCAGCAATGCAACCAGCAGACCTTCACCTCCCTATGTATCAGAAAAGATATCAAGTCCAGCTCTTAACCAGCAGCCCTTTAGTCCACAGGCCCCTTTGTTGACTAACAGAAGTTCAAGTAACATTCCAGCAAATGCCATCAAAAGCCCTCAGAACAACATTGTGGGAAATATGACACCTTCAAATGCAGGGCCATCTCCACCATATCAGTCTGAAAAACTTTCAAGCCCTGCACTGCATCAACAGCCGTTTAGTCCCCAGAATGCACTGATGTCTAATATTCCTCCTTCCAGCAGCCAACCAAGTATGCAAAGTTCACTTTATAAGTCAATGTCTACAAACCAGTCAAAAAACCTTAACATGATTATGCAGCAGCCTTCTAATGGCCTGCAACCTGGCATAGCCAATGAAACACAAGTTTCACATGATCATTTTTCTTTTAATAACACCAAACCCCTATCTCATTTTGCGCCTGATTCTGCTGGACAGAAAATGAATGTGTCTCCTGGTCCTGGATCTCTAATTCATTATCTCCAGCAGCATCAAAATCCGTCTGTGCAGCAGCCTCAACAGCAGGTCAGCAACAGCCAGTTTCTCCAGCAGCAGATCCGCCAGCTAATGCAGCCAACACGCATGCAAAGACAAATGCAGCCAAGCAGCTTGCCTTCCCAAGCCAGACAGGTGAGTGACCTGTTTTTCCAGTTGTGATATCCAGGTTAAAATGTCCAGCACCTTTACTATGACTGTACACACATCACAGCTTTCAGTGTTCTTAGTGTTTAAATATTATAAGGTAAATCTGTAAGGGGCCAATATAAAAGATTGCTTAAGACAGGATGACAACGCATTATGCTTTCTGTAGGTCTTATGTCTGCATCCAGAGTTACCCTATTATGGGTAGTTGCTTTTAAAGAAATAATGGAGAGCTTATTTTCAGGGACCAGAGATAAAAAGAAGTAAATATTAAAATGACATAATAATTAGGACCTACTTTCCACTTTTATGTCTTTCGACTTATGAAAATATTGAAAACTGTTTGCATTGGTTACGCTTTCTCTGTGTTGAGTATATTGCTCCAGCTAGAACCTTTTCCATGTAATGTGCGACCACATTCTACTAAAATTATGATCTCAACAAGGCAACAAAGTTTATAGGCAGGATGGGGGCATAGAAATCGCTTTGGGGCCTTCATCTGGCCTATGGTCCTGTGCTTGGTCAGCCTTGCTGAATTTAATTTTGCTCATTGATGTAGTTAAATAAAGGGTATTTTGGCATTTTACTAATGCAGGGTGCTACACTGCCATGGAACTGCAGCTTCGTTGAGTCACAATAATCACATATTTCATTAACACATTGTACAGGGAAGGATGATCTTAGAGATCATACTGTGGACAGTGCTGCTCACATGCTCAAGATTTAATCATATTGTTCATTTTGGGCACTCTGTCTTTTTCTTCCTAAGACAGTAACATTCAACTTCACATACTATATATTTAAGGGCAGGATTATGTTAAAATGAGTCATACAAAGAAGTCTGTGGACAACTTGAGCAGACCAAGGTCTATAAAAATCCCTTGGAGGGCACATACAGATATTTAAGTTACGTTGATAAGGCTTATTCTTAAAATTATGTACAAATGTTTCAATAGTATTTAGCTTTTCGATTCCGTGACTTCTTGGTCACAGTCTGTGCTCTCCTCATTAAAAAATGTGTTGCAGCATTTATGTGTGTGTATCACTAAGAAGAATAAAAGAGGTGCACCTTTTGTACTGAAAAGGAATGTGGCCTGCTGCCAATTGGAATGGGAACACAAAGACATGAAATTTGATCCTCGAAACAAACTCAAAGCAAGGGAATGGCGCAGCTGTTGGGACATAAACCCATAAGCGCAGGCTTTTAGGTGTTCTATCATAATGCAAGAGATAGCTCAAAGAGGCATTCAGCCATGAGTATCCCTTATCAGTCATATACTGACACCCTAAAAACGTCAGTGGTTTAACAGAGCACTGACTATATAAGTATTACTTATCCAGAATAACACATTGTATTGGAAAAGAGAAACATTCCAATATTATTAACATTTACACGTGTCCTTGGTTAAAGGAATACTGTCATAGGACACATCAGTTAATAGAGCTTTTCCAGCAGAATCCTGCATTGAAATCAGTTTTTCAAACAGAATTTTTTAGATTTAATTTTAAAATTTCACATGGGGCTAGCCATATTCTTCATTTCCCAGGGTGCCACAGCCACGTGACCTGTGCTCTGATAAACTTCAGTCACACTTTACTGCTGAGGTGCAATTTGGAGTGATACCACTCTCCCTCCCTTTCCTCCCCAGCAGCCGATCAGCAGAACAATGGGAAGGGAACAAGATAGCAGCTTCCAGTAGGTATCAGAATAACACTCAATAGTAATGATGACCATACACGCTAAGATACACCTACAGTTGGGCGATATGGGGACCAAAAGATCAAATTATAACTGCGGGTATAGGCACCCTTCGTTTCGGGGACCGTATCAACAAACCAATGTGGTCCCCAATCCGACGAAAAAGCAAGCCTGCCCAATTGAGATCTGGCAGTTTTCATGCCAGATGTCGGTCTGGCAGGCCTGTCGATATTGCCCATACACAGGCTGATAAGCTGCCGAATCAGTCTAAGGGACTGATATCGGCAACTAGAATAGCCCTGTGTATGGCCACCTTAAAATATCCAAGTCTGGCTTGGGACTCCTCCAGTTACACGGGAGTAGGAGAAACAATAGGTTACCTTAAAGCAGTTCTAATGTGTAGCACTGACTCCTTCTGAAAGCTCAGGCACAATGCACTGAGAGGGCACCTACACACCAATATTACAACTAAACAAAAAATCCATTTGTTGATTCAAGAATAACATTTTAAGTAGCAGAATTCATTATTTGCTATGTAAACAGTGTAATTTAGAAATAAAAAGTACAATATAAAAATCATGACAGAATCCGTTTAGCAAACAAATAGCTGACAGGTTCTTAATGTCACAGTCATAACAGACATTGTAACTGCTTCTTCATTACAAAATACAAAATACCAAACATTTGTGAGTGTGAGCTGACAGGCCAGCGTAATGCATCTGCAGACATGGGGCAGAAGCGAGCGGATCGTGTTTTCTCTGCCAGCAAAGAAACTGGAGGGAGGTTATTTCAGGTATTTTTCCTCTCACCTAAACTGTGTGCTTAAAAATACAAAAATCAGGAGATTCTAAGTTATGCTTCAGTTTAATCATGCTCAGTGATGCTTAGACCTGACACTGGACTGCTCAATACCTTGCCCACGTTCCAGTAAGCACTGCCCTTGGGGTCTGTGACTGGTACTCTTCTGTAAGGGACTATTTGGGGGGAAGTATGTGGTCTATTAAATATTATAATGCATTTACATTTCTTAATGTGCATTAAATAATGTGTGGTTTCTGTCTCTAGGGATGCAGAAAAGGATTTTTTTCTTTGCATCTTAAGCCTTTTGATTCGATTTGGAAACATTGGTGGAATGTGTAGACATTCCTTACAGACAAGTTTAAGGTTGCATTGTGTTCCAAGTACCAAACAATCTATATACACAGGGAAAGCTTGAGACTGTCCTAGGGCAATGTGTTTTAAATGTTTTATAGGCAATAAATTTTACAACAATGTCCAGTACTAGGAAGCCCTTTTCTGCATCCCACAGTATAAGTTGCACAAATAGACCAGAACAAGAATTAAGTGCTAAATTCTACTCTATAAATCCTTGTATAATGACTGCAGTTTTTGTCATATGCTCCTAATAAAAACATATGAGACATTATACACAGGTGGCCAACAAGTTAACAAAGAAAATGAAAGATGTTAGTTTTGGACATCTGCCAAGTAGGCGTGTTTAAGGGAAAACGCCATTTTAAAGGATATGCTGTACATTAATTTCGACCAGGATTGGGCAACAATAAGAATATAACTCCTAGCACCCAACTTGCTATAATAAGATTTTAGTTTGATAACATACTTTTACTGTAACCTGACAGAAGGATGATGATGGGACAATAGAAGAACATAGCAGGGATGTCACAAGGAGACTTGGCATGGCACCTATTCTGTTCTTCTTGTCCACCTTTGTAGGATCATGGAATCATTTATCGTACATATCTGCTCTCATTATTTTTACTAGTTACCTAGCCAACAATACTCTTGAGTATGTTGGTATTTTAAAAAGAATACTAATCACAGTTTAAAAAAAACTCCTCCTCCTCCCTATTGAGCAAAGACATGTAAGAGCAGCATTACCCAGTGCTCAGTAAGCTTATTGTTCTAGATGTGCTGCCTCTGCAAGATGTGAAACAGGATCTCATTTACCATTATGTAATATACACCTACCAACCAGACAGTCTACTTGCCAATATGCTCAACCTGTGAAACCTAATAATGTGAACTATAAAAATCCAAATGCAGCACTCAGGCAAATAGCGCAGTATGGCAAATGAGCTACCGTTGGCTGTATATTTTATTACCCCTTTCAAAATGTTTTTAATCAAACTCGCAAAATGATTTAATTTTAGGCAGATATAAAAAGCAGCTGTTAGGGGCTGAGCGTGACTGGAATGATGATAATTAAGCTCCCATGCGGGGTGTAGGAGAAGCCGCTCGTGTCAGGCTAGAATAACACCAGGAGAAACAGGAACTGTGCAGCTAAACATATTGCAAACGTGTGTGTTTTTTGTGTTCTCTGCACATGTGAGGAGATTTAAAGGGACATCATAGTTAATCATTAGCTTAAGATTAAAAAAATTAGCTTTGTTTCAATTATATGTGCAAATAGGTTGTCTTGGTAAAGCCTGTCATTGTATAACTGGAGGGTGCTGTTTCTTAGGGGTCTGTGGATAAGAATTCACCTTTTAACACTGCTGGTATAAGAAGACTGGGGCAGTTAAAACGAATAAGCTATATTATATTGAACATTTACAGTAAAAAGTGTGTATTCAAACATATGAACTAGGTATAGTGTCCATTGTAAATAACTGGGGAGAAACTGTAACAGTCTCTCTGTGGGATGGAACATATTTCATTCAAACAATATACATATTTATAATTGCCATTTTTTCCTTGCATTCTAATTGATAAATATACAATTAGAACAACTATTTAATAATTATTGATGTCCTTGGTTTATTGATAGTCTATTAACAACAACAGCACATTTACCATTTATGCCCTGGTGTATTTCAGCCAATGGAAAACACTCAATTCCCCTCTGTGCCAAATGGCATTCAGAAGAACAGAAAATGCATGTTATGGTGCAAAATCTCTTTAATGTGCATTAATGTAAATGACAGGTGACATGGAGATGTATCAGCCATTATGAAATCCTTTTTTTTTAACCTTTTTTGGTGCCTGCAATTTTCAGCTCAGGGATAGTGCCAAATCATCCAAACATGAGCCTGACATGGCATATGGCAATCTCCTGAAGGTGCTTGTGCAAGTACTTGTTAGACAAACTACTGCTTGGAAATGTGAGTGCAGACATGTTGTCAACTATCCCCATGTCATTAGGGAGATAATGACCCACTTCAGGCATTTTTAAGACCTTATTTCATTTTGCCGCTTCAAGTGAAAAGGAGTTGGGTTTTGAAAAATTCAGGAGTGGATCATTATCACCCTAATGACATGGTGTTAGTTTACATAAGTGGGAGTGCCAAAGCTCCAAGTGCCAATCACCTGAAAATCATCTGCACAAGCACTTTCAGGCAATTGCAATAGTGGGCAGCATGGGCATTTTTGGCATAGCCTGCATTTGACTAAAGAACTGCAGATGGCCATTATTGTATTTATTTGTTAGACAGCTGTAATTCTAATTCCCATTTTTGATCAGCTATCAATTCCATAATTTTTTAAGGAAACAGCGGCTTTGTTTAATTAATGGCACTTTGTCCCAAAAGTGCACTTTTATTTATTCAAAACTATAGGCTTTTTTCATTGTCTTTGTTAATTCTGTATCAGTGTTATTATTCATTTAGCGTTGTTTGATGCTAGGGAAATTGTTTTTATTACCTATCTACATGAAGAAGGTGTGACTCCCATGATGATTACTGAGCAGCTTATTAGTGTCAACAGCAGTATAGTAAATAACTCTATTTATAACTAAATACAGAACATCCCACAGGGCTGTTAAACCTATGGTCATTAGGCACTACAGTTCCCAGCATTCCAGTTTGTAGCAGCTAAGGAATCCTGGGAGCTGCTCTCAGCTGCCAACATGAATAAGAAGAAATGCCAAAGACAGAGCCAAAATGATTATTTTGACAACTTTTTTTCTGTAATTTGGATGTTTTCTATCGAACTGTCTTCCTAGTCACATATAATTATTATAACATGCTGTACTATGCACTGACTGTTATAAAGTGGTTGTTTTATGTTATTCTCATAATGTGCTTTTTCCATAATATACCTTGTGTTGCCTTTTTATTAAATCCAAGCCAGTTTTTTTCTTGCGGCACATGTTGGATTTCTGTACTGACTGAAGGCAAAAGCCTTTCCTACATTTCCTTGGGTATGTCTGTGAGAGTTCCTCAGTGAGTGTGGTCCCAAGATGGGCTGGCTAGTGGGATGCAAGCCAATCTTCCCTTTATTTCCTGACCAGTCATTTTAAAACCAATTCCTTGTCCTCCTGGAAGCTATTAATCATCACCTCTTGCCACATGCAAATAATCTGAACATTGCAACCCTCAAACACAGGAGACATGCAAGTCAATGAAATACCGTTCCCTTTATGTCATCTACACTAGAGTTGTGCAACTTGTGGCTCCTGACTCCACTTAAGGTCACAAATGGTTTTCATTTTTGTTTTATTGAACCTGTTCAGTTATAGTTTTTTTAATCTGTTCTAAATTATTGCTTACATCCTAACTTTCCTTATCCACCCTTTTAAAACTGCATTCTGGTGTCCTGACAGTTTGCTGCAAATGTCCCAGATTCTTTTGATAACCTTGTCAAAATAATAAAAAAAAATCCCTTTTGGCATCTATACTGTAAAATATGACATGGCCCACACCTTTTAAATGTAAAAAATCAGACAGCCCTAGTTATCTGTAATCAGACTGTAATCATTTTGCTTCCTTTTCATAGAAGACTAAATTAAATGTGCATAAACAAATTATATTTTTTTTTTATTAAAGGAGAAGGAAAGGCTAATAAAGAGTTAATCTCAAGCTGCAGGCATACCTTCAGTTGTCTCAATAGTGCCCTTAAGTCTCCCCATATTTCACCTGTCCAGATGATCAGAAGCCAAACGCTTAGCTGTGTAAAGAAAGTTCCCATAATGCCTCACTCCTGCACCGAGACCCAGACCAAGTGTACATGCTCAGTTAGTTAGACTATGGGGGACATTTATTAATACACAAAAGTCGGAAAAGTTTTCCCGCTGTTTACAATCGTTCGGTATGAAAATTTCAGATCGCCAATACGATATTATCGTGCCTAATACAATTTTTTTGTAGGCATTTTCGTGATATTTGCGATCTTCAGAAATTATCGTATCCAATCTGAATTTTTTCTATTCAGGATTCGAACTTGTGATTTCATGAATGTGCCCCTATGAGTCAGCTTCCCGCTGATTGTCTCAGATCCACATTCCTAAGGGGGGGGAGTGAGTTCTTAGCATTCTTGAGGGAGGGGGGAGCAGGAGAGGCAAGAGAGCAGAGAGCTGCATGTCTCTGGCACATGAATTACAGACATAATCTTTTGACAGAGAAGTCATGTTTTGACTATATTTTACGAATAGCACAAATTTTGTCTGAATAAAAGTGTTTGCCCCTTTATGATTTATCGACAGGGCATGTCAGGCATTCTAAATAAAGTGTTGATCATTTTTTTGCAGGTAAAAGGAGCTACCTATTTGAATTGGACCTAAAGTCTAATCTACTACTTTTATTATTTTGATTATTTCTAATAAGTATTTATAAAGTGGCAACATACAGTACTCCATAGTGTTGTGCTTCCTATGCTGCTTCCTCTTCTCTGTCTTACTCCTTGCATATGTGAGATCATTATGTTTTTTTTCATACCTCCTTTATATATGAGCCTGCTAGCTACTTAACGAACTACAGAAAATCTATTTTACAATCCCAATAAAAAGTAAGTGCATTTCTAATCATGCTCAGTTATACTGAATGTTATTCTGTTAGAAATAGTGCCAGATCATATTGATTGCCTTCCCCATGTAATCTGACCATTTAATCTAGATCAGGCAACAAACTATTGTTGGAGAAGACCCACAGTCCGAAAATCCCCCAGTGCCCTGTTTCTGTCATAGGTAACAAACAATTAACCAAAAGCAAGTAAGAAGCAATACAAGATGAGAATGTGGATAGATAGATAGATAGATAGATGATAGGTAGATACGGCTATGCTAAAATGAACTAAAATTCAGACTAAAAGCCTTTGCCCGTCAATTAGGATTTTCATGGAAAAACCCCTACTTCAAACCCCTGAGAGCTTCTATAAAGGAGCTGCTTTTTATGTTTGGGAATATATAGGCTGAGATGTGTAGCAGCAGTTAGAGCCACAGGGGAATCCACAGGATAACTTTTCCCCACACTGACTTTATTTTTGCTATAAGGAGATGCCTGTAGGGCAAGATAAATGAGCTGCACATAAAATTCATTCAGTGCATATTTTGGCAGTGATGTACCTTCAATGTGCCAGATCCCCTTTAAAAAAATTATTTGAATACCCAGTGTGGACCTATAGGCCACCAACCCCTATAACCCCCCACCACCAATGTAAATGAGCAAGTCAATGGCAGGTTTCAAGATCAAAGTGCCATATGATTGGTTACAATTGCCTTTTGACTGTGAATAGGCTAATTTTGAAATGGTGATGGCTCTCCATAGTGTATAAAATATTTTTCCTTCCTTTCCCTCCCTACTGTAGCTCCGTGGCAGTTTTGGTTGGGTCAATGTCCATGAACCTCTACCACTCCCGGTAATTCAGCACAGCAGTGAACCCAGGCCAGCAATGTCAGAAGACCTCTATACTTTGAATTTCAATTTCCATGAAAAAGCAGTCTTATTAGAAGTGGAGGGGTGTTTGGGTGCTGGTTATTTCTGGGCTGTTTTGCAGAAACTCTGTGTGTGGGTGGGGGGAAAGGCACAGCTGTAAACAGGAACTGATATTGTCCGTGCTGAGCTGAGACACAGAGAGCTTCTTATATTTGCAGCCCTGCATATATTAGACAGTGGAAAATCTGGAATGATTCATAGGTTGACTTATAGTGAAAGACACACAGTTGCACGCTTGTAATAGAAAAAGTCATTTGAAAAGAGCTTTCCTGGAAAGCTATCTTTGCTCTTCCAAATTTCTCCTTCAGTAACTGTTACATATGTCAGAACATTGTATATATCTTCTAGGGTATGAAGGCGGCCGTACCCAGACCAACTGTGGGATTATGCTAACAGTCAACCTACTGACAGACCTGGGGGCAAATTTAGCAAACCCGAAGGGAAGAAATGATGCAGAAAAAATATCCACCTTTAATATGGCCATCCATTGCCCAATAAAAGATGCTGACTTGGCCCCTCCATACCAATTTGGCATCTTATTGGCCAATGTCTGAGACCTTTGGGCTACACAACTGATGTGAACAGTTTCTTGCCCAGAAGAGATTGCAACCTAAATGGGAGCTGACAACATGCAAGCACAAATAGTTTTAATAATTACAGTTATCTGTGCTGGGAGCATATGAAAATAATTACAGAATAAGAATAATAGGGGAAAGTGGAATTAAACAACTTTTCAGGCAAATTGGTTGATGCTAAAGAACAAACTTCATTTGCAAAGGCAAGAAGGATTTTTTAAAAAAGTTTTGGTAGCATTACAATAGGAGCCCACTGCTCCATTTGCTGAAAGGCAAATTAAAATTACAAATGCTGTTTGGAAGGCTTCAAACGCTCTAAGAAATGGTAATATGAACCACATCATACAGTAGAAACCCTGCACATATAATTTTGAATAAAGCAGTACTGTGTGTCCCTGCATAGATAAAAATGGAGTAAAAGTTAGCTTTCCCCAGAATCATAACTCTGTCAGATAATTATTATTTCAGAGTATTTTTGTTATTATTCACCATTTTCCTCTGGGCTAGAGTCACCACATGAGACTTTGCAGCATCTGCCTGCTCTTTCAGAACTAGGCCCAGTCTGCAGGCTTATTTTGAGTGGCTATTGCCAAGTGAGCAAGAAGCAATGATTGCTAGCTAAGCGAAGGCATGAGTCAAGGTCATAGGCTTTCTCTAATAACATTATCCCTGATGGTGCAGCAATCTTGATTGTTAGAGGCTGTCCTATGGAGAGAGAACATTTTTGATTTTGTATACAGGTCAGTGTCTCTTGCCTATTTGATATAAAGCACTGGGTGTATGATGGCAGTGGACTTTGTTACTTTAAGGCTAATGCCACACGAGGCGTAGGGCTGAAATTTTCGGCAAGCGGAAAAGCGCTTGCCGAAAATTCAGCCCTACGCCTGCTACCTGTGTCTGCACCCGAATGAATGGAATACGCTCGGGTGCAGGCACATGTAGCAAAAAAACACAAGACTTTGCATTCTCTCGCGTTTTCATGCGTATATCGGCTACATGTGCCTGCACCCGAGCGTATTCCATTCATTCGGGTGCAGGCACAAGTAGCAGGCGTAGGGCTGAATTTTCGGCAAGCGCTTTTCCGCTTGCCGAAAATTTCAGCCCTACGCCTCGTGTGGCATTAGCCTAACATCCCAACAGTAAATGGCTATAATTACCAGCAGGTGATTTATATAGACTTTACTACTTATTTCAATGCTGTGAAAATGTTCTTGTATGCCCCAGCCTTGTTACTAAAAATTAGCAGGAAATGAACTATAAATCGGACAAACTATGGGCCAGTGTTTTTTATAGTGTTTCTTTTTATGATTGTTATTGTTTTTATATATGGTTTATATTGTTTTATATAACACTGACATACTGCATAGCTTTTATAAAGGAAAGGTACAAATTAGAAGGCAATTAGCTTACCAGTTTGTTTTGGGGAGAAATCCCATGCAAATGGACAATGCCTTAGTGACTCATGAATCAAGGACCCCTGGGCTACAAGGTCACCATTTCAGTCTTAATAAAGTAGTGCACTAGTGCGGAAGTAATGCGGCAGCGCTAACAAATACACACACACAGAGTTATGCTCTCTAATGGGTAACAGTGGTGTATATAAAAGTTCCAGAACTCAAAAGTAACATTTAATGCCCCCCACAAAACCTTAAAGGAACAGTAACACCAAAAAATGAAAGTGTTTTAAAGTAATTAAAATATAATGTACAGTTGCCCTGCACTGGTAAAACTGGTAAGTTTGCAACAGAAAGGCTACTATAGTTTATATAAATGAGCTGCTGTGTCAACACGGGGGCAGCCATTGAAGCTGGGAAAAAGGAGAAAAGGCACAGGTTACATAGCAGATAACAGATAAGCTTTGTAGAATATAATGGGGTTTTATCTGTTATCTGCTAAGTAACCTGTTCCTTTTCTCCTGTAAATGGCTGCCCCTGTGGCTACACAGAAGCTTTAGGGCTCTGGCACACGGGGGAGATGGCAGACGCGGCGGCGCGATTTCGCGCAAATCGCCGAAAAAGACTTGCGAGTCTTTTTCGGCGATTTCCGGAAATCGCCCGCCACGTCTGCCATCCCACCGGCGACTTACATGTTCGCCGGTGGGATGGCAGGGGTAGGCAACTCGGGGAGATTAGTCGCCCGCGAACAGGGAGTTTTATCGCGGGCGACTAATCTCCCCCGTGTGCCAGAGCCCTTATTATATAAACTATAGTAGTCTTTCTAAGGAAAACACACCAGTTGTACCAGTACAGGGCAGCATTACATTATATAGTAATTACTTTTATACACTTTCATTTTTTGGTGTTACTGTCCCTTTAAGATATTAAAAATTGTACATCAGTAAGGACCCTCAGTACATAGCCACTTCCCTTATTCTTACTCTCCCTCTCCTGAATTTGTTCCACTTTCTGTAAAATCTTTGGGGGCCATTATTCATCTATGTTTTGTCCGTTGGTCAGCCCAGAACCATTAGGAGCTATATTAGTTTTGTGTAACTGTTTATAGTGATCCAGTAAGTAACTTTTTGTGACTGGCAGAAAGCCAGAAAGCCACAACAGGGTGATGATCTATCTCTTTGCCAACTGACAGTAAATAGTTACTCATTTTTCCCATGCCAGTTACATCGGTTCAGATTTTACAGCCCCAGCTGAATCCATAATTGACGGTAATGATGTTTAAAGATCTTTGATCCAAGAATTGTTTTCCAATAGCCAAGCCAGTAACAACTACACTTTTTTTGTTCCTTTATCTATTTATATTCTGCCATATGTCAATGAAGCCACGTGATTCCATAGATTAGTAAGTCTTTTTCATGCTGACGCTGACACTGAGGCTAAATATGGGAACTCTGATCTAATTCTGGTGTCATCTCTCTAACCTTAGGCAAGTCTCTTTATTTCCAAGTGCCCACAATAACAGTTTGTTACAGAACAGCAGGCATAGAACCCAGTGAAAGAAGCACATTTTTGTTGACTGATGAACTAACAAGTAAGTTAGCACAATTATCTATTTGTTTATTACATACACAAATGAAACTCTAACTAAATCAGTTGCTCCCATGTTTAAGAGCATTTTCCATAACTGAGTGTGCATACGCATACCTTTCCTCACCTCATTGGAATTTAACATGTACAGGAAGAATTTTTATATTGTATTTAGCACTAGCTGGGGTGCGTCATACTAACATTAATTGCCTTCATGACCCTTTCATGAGGAAATCAAAATAAAACTGGTAAATAAAAAGTGGCTTTAGCAACTTGGCTTAGTATCTTGAATTGTCTCCTAGCAGCTCTGATGGCTTAGCCCACTGGCAGAAGCACTTCTACATTCCAAAGAAACATAAAGATACCTAGAAAAATAACTCAGTTATGTTGGATTCAGTCATGGGTATGGAAAGAGACATTGTTATTTATGGAGTTAGAGTTTCTTTCTTTCTTTTTATCAGCCAGGCTGGGGGCAGTGCTACTCTAAACGTCCTTTTGCTAGCTTTTCTATAACATAATAGGATGCTACTTATGTCAGCATATCTCAGAGGTTTCCCTCTCAAGGCTGCATGGATAAACCAGAAAATTATTTTTTCGTATGAGCTTTGCCCTTGCAGATTCAAGCTCCACAGCACACCTAGAAACATTAATGGGTGACGATTTGTAGCGTGATAGTTCATCAAACAATATGCAAGAATAATCACGGACCTTAAAATGGCTATTTCTAGTTCATAAAAAAATAAACACTTGCTGGTAGCACTCTGAGCCCATGGGGCACCCATGACTGTTCTGTATACTTCCTGCATTATCCTTATGTCCAGTGCTATTTGGCAGTTGCCCCCAGAAAATCTCAAGAAATCAAATATAAATTTTTGCCAAACCATGGAAAACTAGATTAATTATATTCTGTGTGTTTGTCAGAGAATAGTTAATATTATCTTTCAGACTGATACTCTTTTAAACTGAAACTTTAGATTTTATTTTCATTGGGAATAGAATAGAAGCAATCCACTCCTCTAACCCAACTCGTTTAACCCCTTGGCTATAGAACCGCATGTTCTCTATGCATGGAGCTCTCAAGGCAAAAACATGTAGAGAACTCACTGCACTAACTTCTGAAGGGTCCCTTTTGTTAAATAATCATCATGATTAAATCTGCTAGCTGGTCTCATTTCCCGAGTCCACATTCCTTTCCATTCCTTTTTCCTATAAGAATAAACTGTGTCTAACTCTAAATGTAGAGGGTGGGAGCATGGGAAAAGGATTTGGCAGCTGGAGAGTTTTCTGTAACTCGTCTTTTTATTTTTTTCACAACCCACCGCCCCCAACTTCTACTCCACATGTCTGTTCCATGGGAGTGGTGCAACTGATATCCTGCTGGCATTGGGAGATCTTCTAAAGGAAAACTTGACTTTGTAAAAAAAAAAAAACGAAAAAAAAAAACATTCAAGATCAGTTTCACTCTTTTAAAGCAACATTACAGACATAACTTTTTCTACATGCTGTAGGTTCTGTAGGGAACGTCAAAAACCTAATGGAGTTAAATGCCAAACAGATGGGGTTAATATGACAAATAATCCAAACTGGAATATTTTTCTCCCTGCCATATTAAAACAGTGGCATAGTAACTCCCCACAATGTCCTTATTACTTTCATTACCTCATATTTTGATAACATTTCAACACTTTAATTAAAAAAATGTGCCTTTGCTGTATTCTGATTGCATTACATTATATCTCCCCCAGGATCCAGCCATAAAGCTTACTGGATAAAGCATTTAGCAGCCACAAAATACAAATATGTACATTTATAATCATTTCTATGTGTATATATGACTTTATTGTAAAAGGAAAGCAAGAAACAGTATGGCTGATTTAGTAACACAGATGCTAAATTGCCCTAGTGTACTAATTAGTTATCTTTAGACTATTGGTAGTTAGAATGAAAGGTCTGACTGCAATTGTGCAATTTAGCACCAATGTTAGTAAATCAGCTCTGGAACAGTGTCAGACTGGGGTATGCAGGGCCCACCGGGGCTGCCACTCCAGAGGCCCCCACCAACTAACCACAAAACCCTCCCACCCAAGCATGTGTACCTTCTTGCTACTTCTTTGCTATGGGGGGTGGAAGGTCAGTGGGGGAGCACCAATGCTGTTGCCCAGGTCTGGGTCAGCAGGCCCACCAGGTTTTTTCCCAGTATCCCCTTGGCCCAATACGACCCTGCTCCAGTATTTTTTAGACATGACTGTTAGGACAATAGCAAACGCAGTTATCCATCACCTTTGGGAAATCTCCAGTTCCATGCATGACAAAATGTACAGCCACATTTGCACAACTACAGGGATCACCACCTATGAAACACCCCGATCCAGCATAATTGTAATGCTGTCTTTCACATGTTACCAAATACGATGGGAGGATGTGTGTAATCTATCGAGAAAAAGGCACTTATGTTGTTTATGGTTTATATCCACACTTAGTTGTGTAGTCTGTTCGCCGTGTGTTTGGCAGTCTGTTTTCCTGTTACACAGTGTGGCAGCCACCTGCTATTTACATGCAAGGCTGAGAGAGTAGTGAGCACCATATAGAGTTAGAAGGCTGTATTTATACACATTTAT